>NC_090647.1:117213412-117513412 GCF_040937935.1 Hyperolius riggenbachi | reverse complement strand
TAAGCATGTTCAGAAGATTTCTGCTTGGTGGTGAGGGAAATCCTGCATAATAAACAGCCTAGGCTAAGCATCACTGTGGGTGGGGTTGGAGTTACATATCAATATACAGCAATATATAGATACAGGATGTGTTTCTGATGCTGACACCAGGAACATTACAGTAAAAGAGGGTATGCTGAATTATTTATTGCATTCTACAATATGTCGTTACAGTTCCTCTTTAAGTCCTAAATAACTAGTGTTAGGGTTGGCAGCTAGCGACAGATTTGTCTTTTTTTGACCAGCGTTAGTGATGAGCTGTAGTCCTTCTTTTCAAAGCGAACATTCTGTCTTATTTCAAGAGCGCCTAAGAAGAACATTCAGCCCTAATCTCCTGCTTGTGGAGTATTGAGTCATACAACTTACAGGTCTTGATGTAATAAATAATACCCGACATTGTCTATTTGCAGCTAATATTTACTCTGCTACTTCTCTTGCATCCTTTCCCCGTTTCAATAACTGCTGAAGTGTGTGCTGGGATTGAATACATGGAAAAGTGCTTTACACAGAAATAAGTAGCTGACCTTTCTCTTCCGTGTGTGTGATTACATTATAAAGGAACCCATCTCAACAGGGAAGCCGATTTAACATTTTACATTTAGGTTTAGCAGCCATTTGTTTTATTTATGTTTTAAAGCGAAATGGATGGCATGTGTATTTTTCATTGTCACAAAGCAATCACAGCAATAATAGCTATTGGCTTTGGGCACAATGGTACGGTGGACGTGGCCCATTTCACCAGAAACCAGATTGGTGACTAGACTTTTGCCCGAGTTTCTTTTTTCTGTTTTGCAAACTTTTGCTTCAAAAAAGTTACAGAGGATTTGTGATCTTTGAGTGGGAGAGCAACATAGCTAGCTAGCGGAGGTGTAACAATAGGGGGCGCAGCCCCTGCAGCGACGGTGGGTCCCAGCGCTAAGGGGTCCCCAGTCTCTGCGGGCGTATTGGTAAGCTGATGGGGAGCTGGGTGCAGGGTGAGCCGAATGACAACTCACCCTTCTACCTCTCAAATTCCCAGTGGCATCAAATACTAATTCCCTCTCTGAGTCATAGCAACTTGGAGGGAGAAGTAACATGGGATGCCGCTATAGACTGATCCCTGAATTATTAGTGTGTGGGGTATGTAGCACTAGTGCTATAGTGGTGCCCAGCGCCGTGTGCCACTATCCCCTACTTCGCAGTCTCTAACCCTCCCTCCTTCAAACACAGAACAGGTATTGTTGTGCCATACCTGATATGGGTGAGGGAACCATAGTGGCTCCAATTGTTGTTTATGATTCCTGGAAGACAGGCCTCCAGGTAGCGGGGTTCACCATGGGGAAAAGGGTGTGAACATTGGTGGGGCTTCAGCAATGTTTAGCTGGGGATCACATAAGTTCTAGTTATGCCTTTACTAGCTAGTAGTAGTGCTAGCTAGTAGCTGCCACTGCCATGATGAGTGGCTGTGAGGGGGCTTTGTAGGTTATCCCAGAGCCCCCAGAACACCGGAAAAAAACAAAGGGAAGAAAACCAGGAGCCAACAGTGCAACCTGTCACCTTACAGGTGTTATACTCACATTTTGTGGGTAGCAATGACAGGGAACCACTAATGCATACGGAAGATTTCTGCTTCCGCTTGGGCTGGGGTATTCATCCCTTAGTGGGGTGGGTGTTGTTGGGAGTAATAAAATACAGACTCTCAAACAGAGAAAGTAACTTAAAAATTCAACTCAGGTGTAAATTGTAACGACTTTTGGGAGGAGACATCCAGAATAATAAAACACATGCCTTGTGGGGTTTTTTTTGCCTTCCTCTGGATCAACAGGGGTATGTGGGGGACGGGCTGGAGTTGTACTTTGTACTGGTTGAACTCGATGGACGTATGTCTTTTTTCAACCAAAATAACTATGTAACTATGTAACTATGTAATTATTAGTATATGTTCTATGTTCAGTTGAAAAGTGCTGAAAAGTTAAGATGAAAAATTACCTCCTAGGTGAAAACTCATGAGTAAAAGTTAATTGAATAAGAGTCACATTTTTTTCCCTCGAAATGCCACCTCTTTGTTATTGCCCTCTTTGTCAACCTTTCTGCTTCTAGTATTTCCATATGTAGGAGAAGGAGGGTTATAGAATTAGTGGGTTGTAAAACTGGCAGTGGAGGCCCATATTACCATGGCTACATCACTGCCAACCCTAATATTGCTTACTAAAATGCTTGTAATGCATATAAAGATGTCATTTTACATGAAACAAATAGAAGCTGTTGCAAGTAAATGGTATCATTCTTTATCCCATAGTACCCAGAGCAGACATTTAGCTTCTGATTTAGCTGCCTCATACCTGGATTTTTATTAGAGATTTGGGGAGTGTCAGCTTTGTGTAGTGGAGGGTGCATCTAAAGGCTCATACACAGGTCCCAACATTCTGCCTAACTATCTTCTGAACTTGGTATGTTCAACTGGCAAACGGCTGGCAAACAACCAGATGACTAACTGCTTACAGGTTGTTTGCCAGATCCAACTGGTGCATCAACCTGCTCAACTATCATGCAGGTTGGAAAGTGTGTACTAGTCTTTTGAACAACTTTGTTTTTTTTTTTAAAGCAGACATGTTGTACGGTTTGTCATTTAGCTGGCGCACATAATATTTAATATTTGAAAGAAAGAAGCAGTTCAGTGTGGCACTCCCTGAATGATATGACCAGTATGCAGGAGAAAACAATGAAGCTGCTGACCTCTTTGCTACCAATACCCCTTTAAAAGGATCCGAGGAATGCTAAGACATGTGCTCCGCCAATATCCATAGAAGGAAGGGTATAACAACAGTGCACATAAAGAAGCAGAAGCGTGCACTAATGTCCTCAAGTGAATTTCGCCTTTTAATCCTTCAGAACAAATCCATGCAAACGGGGTAACATCAGTGTACACATTAGTATAGTTGCATATACATACTGGTGCTGGTAGCAGTGGTCTGGTGGGTGCCTAGGGTGTGAAGGGATCGGCGACGGCCGTTTCGCGTCCAACAGGACGCTTGGTCACGCTGCGTCTGAGTGGGAGAGCAACATAGCTAGCTAGCGGAGGTGTAACAATAGGGGGCGCAGCCCCTGCAGCGACGGTGGGTCCCAGCGCTAAGGGGTCCCCAGTCTCTGCGGGCGTATTGGTAAGCTGATGGGGAGCTGGGTGCAGGGTGAGCCGAATGACAACTCACCCTTCTACCTCTCAAATTCCCAGTGGCATCAAATACTAATTCCCTCTCTGAGTCATAGCAACTTGGAGGGAGAAGTAACATGGGATGCCGCTATAGACTGATCCCTGAATTATTAGTGTGTGGGGTATGTAGCACTAGTGCTATAGTGGTGCCCAGCGCTGTGTGCCACTATCCCCTACTTCGCAGTCTCTAACCCTCCCTCCTTCAAACACAGAACAGGTATTGTTGTGCCATACCTGATATGGGTGAGGGAACCATAGTGGCTCCAATTGTTGTTTATGATTCCTGGAAGACAGGCCTCCAGGTAGCGGGGTTCACCATGGGGAAAAGGGTGTGAACATTGGTGCGGCTCCAGCAATGTTTAGCTGGGGATCACATGAGTTCTAGTTATGCCTTTACTAGCTAGTAGTAGTGCTAGCTAGTAGCTGCCACTGCCAGGATGAGTGGCTGTGAGGGGGCTTTGTAGGTTATCCCAGAGCCCCCAGAACACCGGAAAAAAACAAAGGGAAGAAAACCAGGAGCCAACAGTGCAACCTGTCACCTTACAGCTGTTATACTCACATTTTGTGGGTAGCAATGACAGGGAACCACTAATGCATACGGAAGATTTCTGCTTCCGCTTGGGCTGGGGTATTCATCCCTTAGTGGGGTGGGTGTTGTTGGGAGTAATAAAATACAGACTCTCAAACAGAGAAAGTAACTTAAAAATTCAACTCAGGTGTAAATTGTAACGACTTTTGGGAGGAGACATCCAGAATAATAAAACACATGCCTTGTGGGGTTTTTTTTGCCTTCCTCTGGATCAACAGGGGTATGTGGGGGACGGGCTGGAGTTGTACTTTGTACTGGTTGAACTCGATGGACGTATGTCTTTTTTCAACCAAAATAACTATGTAACTATGTAACTATGTAATTATTAGTATATGTTCTATGTTCAGTTGAAAAGTGCTGAAAAGTTAAGATGAAAAATTACCTCCTAGGTGAAAACTCATGAGTAAAAGTTAATTGAATAAGAGTCACATTTTTTTCCCTCGAAATGCCACCTCTTTGTTATTGCCCTCTTTGTCAACCTTTCTGCTTCTAGTATTTCCATATGTAGGAGAAGGAGGGTTATAGAATTAGTGGGTTGTAAAACTGGCAGTGGAGGCCCATATTACCATGGCTACATCACTGCCAACCCTAATATTGCTTACTAAAATGCTTGTAATGCATATAAAGATGTCATTTTACATGAAACAAATAGAAGCTGTTGCAAGTAAATGGTATCATTCTTTATCCCATAGTACCCAGAGCAGACATTTAGCTTCTGATTTAGCTGCTTCATACCTGGATTTTTATTAGAGATTTGGGGAGTGTCAGCTTTGTGTAGTGGAGGGTGCATCTAAAGGCTCATACACAGGTCCCAACATTCTGCCTAACTATCTTCTGAACTTGGTATGTTCAACTGGCAAACGGCTGGCAAACAACCAGATGACTAACTGCTTACAGGTTGTTTGCCAGATCCAACTGGTGCATCAACCTGCTCAACTATCATGCAGGTTGGAAAGTGTGTACTAGTCTTTTGAACAACTTTGTTTTTTTTTTTAAAGCAGACATGTTGTACGGTTTGTCATTTAGCTGGCGCACATAATATTTAATATTTGAAAGAAAGAAGCAGTTCAGTGTGGCACTCCCTGAATGATATGACCAGTATGCAGGAGAAAACAATGAAGCTGCTGACCTCTTTGCTACCAATACCCCTTTAAAAGGATCCGAGGAATGCTAAGACATGTGCTCCGCCAATATCCATAGAAGGAAGGGTATAACAACAATGCACATAAAGAAGCAGAAGCGTGCACTAATGTCCTCAAGTGAATTTCGCCTTTTAATCCTTCAGAACAAATCCATGCAAACGGGGTAACATCAGTGTACACATTAGTATAGTTGCATATACATACTGGTGCTGGTAGCAGTGGTCTGGTGGGTGCCTAGGGTGTGAAGGGATCGGCGACGGCCGTTTCGCGTCCAACAGGACGCTTGGTCACGCTGCGTCTGAGTGGGAGAGCAACATAGCTAGCTAGCGGAGGTGTAACAATAGGGGGCGCAGCCCCTGCAGCGACGGTGGGTCCCAGCGCTAAGGGGTCCCCAGTCTCTGCGGGCGTATTGGTAAGCTGATGGGGAGCTGGGTGCAGGGTGAGCCGAATGACAACTCACCCTTCTACCTCTCAAATTCCCAGTGGCATCAAATACTAATTCCCTCTCTGAGTCATAGCAACTTGGAGGGAGAAGTAACATGGGATGCCGCTATAGACTGATCCCTGAATTATTAGTGTGTGGGGTATGTAGCACTAGTGCTATAGTGGTGCCCAGCGCTGTGTGCCACTATCCCCTACTTCGCAGTCTCTAACCCTCCCTCCTTCAAACACAGAACAGGTATTGTTGTGCCATACCTGATATGGGTGAGGGAACCATAGTGGCTCCAATTGTTGTTTATGATTCCTGGAAGACAGGCCTCCAGGTAGCGGGGTTCACCATGGGGAAAAGGGTGTGAACATTGGTGCGGCTCCAGCAATGTTTAGCTGGGGATCACATGAGTTCTAGTTATGCCTTTACTAGCTAGTAGTAGTGCTAGCTAGTAGCTGCCACTGCCAGGATGAGTGGCTGTGAGGGGGCTTTGTAGGTTATCCCAGAGCCCCCAGAACACCGGAAAAAAACAAAGGGAAGAAAACCAGGAGCCAACAGTGCAACCTGTCACCTTACAGCTGTTATACTCACATTTTGTGGGTAGCAATGACAGGGAACCACTAATGCATACGGAAGATTTCTGCTTCCGCTTGGGCTGGGGTATTCATCCCTTAGTGGGGTGGGTGTTGTTGGGAGTAATAAAATACAGACTCTCAAACAGAGAAAGTAACTTAAAAATTCAACTCAGGTGTAAATTGTAACGACTTTTGGGAGGAGACATCCAGAATAATAAAACACATGCCTTGTGGGGTTTTTTTTGCCTTCCTCTGGATCAACAGGGGTATGTGGGGGACGGGCTGGAGTTGTACTTTGTACTGGTTGAACTCGATGGACGTATGTCTTTTTTCAACCAAAATAACTATGTAACTATGTAACTATGTAATTATTAGTATATGTTCTATGTTCAGTTGAAAAGTGCTGAAAAGTTAAGATGAAAAATTACCTCCTAGGTGAAAACTCATGAGTAAAAGTTAATTGAATAAGAGTCACATTTTTTTCCCTCGAAATGCCACCTCTTTGTTATTGCCCTCTTTGTCAACCTTTCTGCTTCTAGTATTTCCATATGTAGGAGAAGGAGGGTTATAGAATTAGTGGGTTGTAAAACTGGCAGTGGAGGCCCATATTACCATGGCTACATCACTGCCAACCCTAATATTGCTTACTAAAATGCTTGTAATGCATATAAAGATGTCATTTTACATGAAACAAATAGAAGCTGTTGCAAGTAAATGGTATCATTCTTTATCCCATAGTACCCAGAGCAGACATTTAGCTTCTGATTTAGCTGCCTCATACCTGGATTTTTATTAGAGATTTGGGGAGTGTCAGCTTTGTGTAGTGGACGGTGCATCTAAAGGCTCATACACAGGTCCCAACATTCTGCCTAACTATCTTCTAAACTTGGTATGTTCAACTGGCAAACAACCAGATGACCAACTGCTTACAGGTTGTTTGCCAGATCCAACTGGTGGATCAACCTGCTCAACTATCATGCAGGTTGGAAAGTGTGTACTAGTCTTTTGAACAACTTTTTTTTTTTTTTTTAAAGCAGACATGTTGTACGGTTTGTCATTTAGCTGGCGCACATAATATTTAAGTGAGTTGGTTGTTTAGTTGGTTGGCGTGTGTGTGTACTCGTCGTGTAAACAACTTGTTGTGCATTATGTTGGACGTGTATGAGCCGTTAGGTGATGGCCATGGAAAAAAATCCTATTGGCCCAAACTTGACTTGGGTAAGAAAAATTGATGATCTATGATAAGATAAGCACAGGTATGGTGCAGAACGTCTCATGCAATTTGCAAGCATGGCTTCCACCTCTCTGACTGTGTTTTAGTTCACTTTAAATTGGATCATTTTTCATTTTTATTATTTTCCCCCAATTGTCTGGTCTTTGGTACAGCACAAGCTCCTGCAGTTTCTATGGAAACCCGTTGTATTTCATCAATTTGGGTCTGAATATTAATGACCTGTGACCACATTTGTGGACTGGTTTCTAGAAAATCACCATGGCTGGTAGCTACAAAGATAGTACAGAGGAATATTAAAAGCTATTTAAATTCCAGTCATTTATTATCTACACATATCTATTCCTATTTCAGTGAGCCCATTTACATTGCTTTGCATAGCTGATTTTATCTTAAGCAAATAATAACAGTAAACAGAAAGCCGGCTTCTATAATGAAGCGAAAGTTATAACTGAGGCATATGTATAGTTAGTGTCGGTCCTAAGTGAACATGTTTTACAAAAGTTCTAAATGGGGAAATATTTTTTTTCCAAATATCTCAATAACAAACAAAAGTTAATTTTGAGTTCCCTGCACAGCTTCAATGTACAAACAAAAACAAAGTAGTAGTTTATTTCACTAGAAATGAATCTTGTTCACTTTCAAGGATCTTTTTGAGTCTCGGGAGAGTCCATAACAATGCTTGAGCATCTGAACATGCTGTGCCCCTCTAGAGTAATCCAATGTCTGGCAGGGAAGCTGTAGAGGCACAAGTAACCTTTTAGTATCTGGAACAGCTGGAAGACATCACTCTGCAACATCCCTCTGCAACTAAGTTTAATTCAGAATTTCCAAAATAATATGATGCCAGCTCCCATAGAACAGACATATTTTGCAGCCCTGGTCAGCAAATTACAAGAAAAAAAAATACATATATCCAGGCACATCACCTCAAGTTAGAACATTTACATAAGTTATTAGGGGGTGTGGCCAGAAAAAGAGCAAACGACAGTTAACCCTTTGGTGGTGCCTGGATGATTGATTCCTGTGAATGCATTTGCAAGTGAGTGTGAAAAAGGTTAACTGTCTCTGGTCAGCAAGTTAGTTGGCACTGTGCACTACACTAGTAATACAATGTTATTTAGAGATAGAGACCATGGCAGGTATGGGCTAAAGTAGACAAAAATGTAGTCCAGTTTTGCCAGAAGGAGGACCTGTAGTTAGACCAAATTTTGAAAACTACATCAACAAAACATTAGTAAAGCACCTTTCTTCTCAAGGACCCAAAGCGCATAAGCTTGTTTCAGATCAGTACGTGATGTTTCTTTTCACTTTTGACCTGTTCCTCATTTCCTGCCATCACTGTTTAGATTGACAGGCTAGCAGAGATTTGGAGGTGTGAGGGGACCACACTTGACTTTCCTCTGAGAAGTCTCAATTTGCGGGTTTAAGTCCCCGGTCAGCTGCAGCGGAAATTGAATGTATATGTGCGATGTCAGCGGCTGCTCCCCGCCATGGCGTGTACAAGCAGGGCGGGTTGAGCTAGTGCTTGACTTGCATGTTGGAACACGGTAATCTTAACCATTCAACGGACAACTGTTGCCCGGAAGTAGGGAAACCCTGTGATGACGGTGTTGTATCTCCAAGGAGACTACATGTGGATGGTGAAACCGTTCTTGATGCTCAATTATCCTTAGCTTGCAAGCTGAAGATGACTTAGCAATTCCTCTTGTTGCCTATGCAATACAGCCCTCTGCCCCTCTCCGAAGATCTGGCAAAAATTGGTACCGGTACCAGAAGGGGTGTATGAGTGTGAGGTTGCATGAGTACTGGTGTGGATGTGTGAGTGCTCAGTGAAGGCCAGTTTTAATTGATTTTAATTGGTTGTTTTGCCATTGGATATAGTGTTTGAATAAAGATGATTTTGTATTTTTGCTACACCTATGAGCAACTTCATTTATTTTTCTATATAGTAAAGTCTCACTTTGCTTGTGGGATTGCTGGGAACACCAGAATGGCAGGGATGCTTTAAAGAGACCCAGAGACGATCTAACTACCAGTTTTATACATACCTGGGGCTTCCTCCAGCCCCATCAGCCTGGATCGCTCCCACGCCACTGTCCTCCACTGCCTCTGTCCGCCGGTCCTGGGTTCCCGTCATTTCGGCAAGTCGACGCAAGTGCAGTGCGCTCCCTCCGTACTGTGCAGGCGCATGCGTGAAGAGCCGGAGGGAGCCCCTGCTCAAGCGGAAGACTGGTCGCGTCCGGCGGAAGTGACGGGATCCGGCGATAGAGGCAGCGGAGGACGGCGGCGTGGGAGCGATCCAGGCTTATGGGGCTGGAGGAAGCCCCAGGTATGTATAAAAGCTTTTCCTATTTTTTTATAAGCTTCGTCTCTGGTTCCGCAGACAAAAAGCTATGAAAGCTCAAGTAATGACTGTAGATCTGTTGTGACTAGACTATATATGCATCTCAGAATGCACAACATGGTGAGCTACATGGGTTTCCACTCCTGTAAGCCAAAAGCAGGAAGCTGAGGCTGTAGTAGGCACAGACTTATGAAAGTAGTTGTATATTGGAAAAATGGAGCTTGGTGTTAGGAACATCTAGTTCTGCTGAGGTATAAGATGATGGGGTCAGAATTTGGTGTCAACAGTACAAATGCATGGACTCCGCCTTGTGCCAGTAGTCAAGGCTGGTGATGGACTGGGATGTGCTGGTATAGGATATTTGTAGCATGAATGTACAGCTGAAAATGTAACGTTAACGTTGTGATGCAATCATGTGAATGTGAAGAGGAATCTCAAAGGAAAGATTGCAAAATCTTGTGAAATCCATGCCAAGGACAACTGAAACTGTTTTGAAGTCAAAGAGAGACCCATCCTAGTATCACAATAATGTTCCTAAAATAGTGCACAGTGATTCAATCTCAATCAAATGAACTGCAAAAGGAAAGTGAATATTAAGCTACAGTCAACGGACACTACTGTTAACAGCTCTGGTACACTTTAATAAAGTTACCCTTAGACTGCCAGCTATTTTTTAAAAAGGCTACACCCCAGTGCCAGCTATGTTTATATTGGGTTTAATAAATGTCTTGCCCAAATCTACATGTACCAAAATCCACATTAGTCAGTAGGATTGTTACTAAGGTGCAAATAAATTTGACATGATTGAGAATGATGCTATTATGATACAGAATTATATTCATTATTATGAAAATCTATTGTAAAATAGACTAATCAAATCTTGCAGTAAAAGCATTTCCTAGGTCCATACTCAAGCTGCATACATTTGCAGTAACATTTGAATATTTCTGCATCAACTTAGAATTATTTGCATATTTCAAGGAAAGTAGAACGTTGGCACTGAGACAAAACTTTGTGCTAAATGCCTTTTAGACTTCCGTGGCACAGGAACATGGGGACACAAAAATGCCTATAGACTAGGGCTGCCCAATAGGTCGATCGCGGTAGACACATATATCTGGCTAACCTACGGTTCAGGCGCATATACCTGGCTAACCTATACTGCACATATATCTAGCTAACCTATTCTGACACATACCTGGCTAAACTACGCTGCAGGCACATATACGTGGCTAACCTACGAGGGTGGGGGGCATGCTTAGCGTTTGAGACGTTGGTAGATCTCCTGGCCTCGCCAAATTTTAAAGTAGTGGGCACCCCTGCTATGGACATCCACTGCAGGCGGAAGTAATTTTGTATTAACCACTTCACCACTGAGGGTTTTTTTCCCCTTATGGACCAGAGCAATTTTCACCTTTCAGAGCTCCTTCCATTCATTCGCCAATAACTTTATCACTACTCATCACAGGGAAATTATCTATATCTTGTTTTTCTCACCACTAATTAGGCTTTCTTTGGGTGGTACATTTTGCTAAGAATTTATTCTAAGTGCATTTTAAAGAGACTCTGTAACAACATTTTCAGCCTTATTTCTTCTATCCTATAAGCCTTTCCTAGTTGCACAGTGGCTGTATTATCTCTGTTATATAATCTAATCTTCTTTCCTTTGTCAGCTTTGTCGGGCTCAGGCACTCAGGCAGGAATGTGCTGCTCTGCTTGTGATAGGATAGAAGTTATACACACCCTCTCCACACCTCCTGCAGGCTCTGTGTGAGTCACAGACTGAGCTCCTCTCAGCCTATCACAAGATGGTTAGCAGCCATGTCTTTTGTTTGTAAACACTGCCTAAAACTGGCAATTACAAGCCAGGATTGCAGCAGGGAGTTGCAAAAACAGCACAGAGGGGCCCAGGAGAACATAATGAATAGAATGGTATGCTTTTTATTGTAAGAATTTTAGAGTACAAAGTCTCTTTAATAGGAATAATAAAAAAAATGGAAAAAATTCATTATTTCTCAGTTTTTGGCCATTATACTTTTAAAATAAAATATGCTACCATAGTTAAAACTCATGTCCCTATCACAATGTATGACGCCAATATTTTCTTTGCAAATCAAGGTGCATTTTTTCACTTTTGTGTCCATCACTATTTACAAGCCCATATTTTCAAAAATATTCAGTCCCTCCATTTTTTTAATTGTATTTTTTTTTTAAATGGAAAACTTTTATTTTGGTGTTTATTGGAGAGCGTTGGAGGTTAGGAGTTCATTTTAAATTCTGTGTAGGTCTTTTTATTGAAACAACTGTATGTACAGTAGGTGTAATCTTATCATTTGACCACAAGATGTCCTAACACAGGTGGTGACACAGACGCCCTGCCGGTTCACTGGCCACTGCCCGCAGCTCGCCTCTCCAGACTGCGGAGTCTGTGAGTTCCGACAGGCAGAGCAGGGCTACGGGAAAATGGCATCTGAGGCCATGCACTGACTATTTGTGTCTCCAGTGCA
The DNA here is from genome assembly GCF_040937935.1 of Hyperolius riggenbachi. Lineage (NCBI taxonomy): Eukaryota > Metazoa > Chordata > Amphibia > Anura > Hyperoliidae > Hyperolius > Hyperolius riggenbachi. The sequence goes on along the minus strand of NC_090647.1, from coordinate 117,501,362 downwards.
GGGCTTCGGGCACCATTTTCATGTAGCCTGGTTCTTCCTGGCAGCGCAGGAGAGTAAATGTTTTTCTTTACAGTTATATATATATATATATATATATATATATATATATATATATACACAAAATCGGATGTATGTATGATGTAAGTATGTGTGTATGTGTGTGTGTATGTCCCGCGATCACTCGAAAACAGCTTGACCGATTTCATCGAAACTTGGTATACAGATCCCTTACTACCTGGGTTATGTACTGGGGGTCTCATGGCCCCCCTGCACACCTGGGCGGAGCTACAAACAGCAAATCAGATTTCACCTTTCCATGTCAATGGAACCAATGTAAAAGGCTGCAATTCTCACAGTAATCAAGCCAGAGTCCCCACATTTGGCACAGTTGGTCACTTGGTGACCGAGGTTACAAATCCAGGAAAAGTGAGCAGGGCATAAAACAGCCAATCAAATTTCAGCCATTCATTTTAAATGGGAAAATGTAAACTGCAGCCATTCTTACACTGTTAATCACAGGGTTTTCAAACTTGGCACACTTGGTCACTGGGTGAATGAGATTAAGATTCAGGAAAGTGGGTGGTGTCTACAACAGCCAATCAAAATTCACCTATTGATTTTCAAGGGGAATATTTAAACTGTTGTCATTCTTACACTGTTAATGGCAGAGGCTTCAAACTTGCTATAGTCGGTCATTGGGTGACTAGGGTCCAAATTCACTAAAAAGGCGGGGCCACTAACAGCCAATCAGATTTCATTGGTGGATAAACTGCTTCCATTCATACATTTTTGATTCCAGGAACCTGAAAGCTCATAAACTTGGTCATTGAGTGACTGTGTGTGTCAAGGTTACAAAAAGTGGGTGGAGCCAAAAACAAATTTCACTGAGAAAATATAAACTGCAACCATTCTTACACTGTTAATGGAAGGGTTCTCAAACTTTGCACAGTTAGTTACTGGGTGACTGCGATTAATATTCAGGAAAATGGGTGAAGCCTACTACAGCCAATCAAAATTCACTAAGTGACCAACTGTACCAGGTTTGAGGCATCTATTAACAGTGTAAGTATGGCAGCAATTTAAATATTCCCCTTGAAAATCAACAGGAGAAAGTATTTATTTTCCATACATTCTCCTGTTGATTTTCAAGGGGAATATTTAAATTGCTGCCATACTTACACTGTTAATAGATGCCTCAAACCTGGTACAGTTGGTCACTGAGTGACTGGGGTTCAATTTAGAAAAGGAGCGGAGCCACAAACAGCCAGTCAGATTTCTTTCATTTCACTAGGAAAAATACAAATTATTGATGTCAAGGACCTTAGCTCACAAATTTGGTCAGGTTATAAAAAAGTGGGTGGAGCCAAGAACTAGATTTTTTTACATGGGAAAATATAAATTGCAACCATTCTTACACTGTTGATGGCAAGGTTCCCAAACTTGACACAGTTGGCCAATGGGTGACTGGGATTAATATTCAGAAAAGGGGGTGAAGCTGAAGGCTACAACAGCCAATCAAAATTCACCTACTGATTTTCAAGGGGTATATTTACATTGCTACCATTCTTACACTGATAATGGCAGAGGCCTCAAACCCAATACAGTCAGTCATTGGGTAAATGGGGTCCAAATTCACTAAAGGGGGTGGAGCCACAAACAGCCAATCAGATTGATTTCGGGCATTCTGTTATTGGCAGGGTTTTCAAACTTGGTCACTGGATGACTGGGATTAATATTCAGGAAAGTGGGTGGAGATTATAACAGCCAATCAAAATTCACATGTTGATTTTCAAGGGGAATATTTACATTGCTGCCAACACTCTTAATGGCAGAGGCCTCAAATCTGGTGCAGTCAGTCACTGGGAGACTGGGGTTCAAATTCTGAAAAGGGCGCAGGCCACAAACAGCCAATCATATTTGTTTAATTTCAATGGAAAAATGCAACTTATTGATGCCAGGGACCCCAAAGCCTATAAACTTGGTCATTGAGTGACTGTATGTCAAGGTTTGAAATAGTGGGTGGAGCCAAAAACATTAACTTGTTACATGGGAAAATTGCAGCCATTCTTACACTGTTAATGGTAGGGTTCTCAAACTTGACACAGTTGGTCACTGGGTGACTAGAATTAATATTCAGAAAAGTGGGTGGAGCCTACAACAGCCAATCAAAATTCACCTATTGATTTTCAAGGGGAATATTGAAACTGGTGCCATTCTTACACTGTTAATGGCAGAGGCCTCAAACCTGCTACAGTCAGTCATTAAGTGACTGGGGTTGAAATTCACTAAAGGAGCGGAATTCACTAAATTCACACGATTTTAATGCCAGGAACCCCGAAAATTCACAAACTTGGTCACTGACTTCATCACACAGTCGTGCCAAGGTTACAAAAAGTGGGTGGAGTCAAAAACATATTTCCTGGGGAGAAAACTGCAGCCCTTCTTCACTGTTAATGGCAGGTTTCTCAAACTTTGCACAGTTGGTTACTGGGATTAATATTCAGAAAAGTGGGTGGAGCCCCCCAAAAAACAATCAAAATTCAACTGCTGATTTTCAAGGAGAATATTAAAATTGCTGCCATTCTTGCACTGTTAATGGCACAAGCCTCAAACCTGGTACAGTTGGTCATTGGGTCACTGGGGTTCAAATTCAGAAAAGACGGCAGAGCAACAAACAGCCAATCATATTTGTTTCATTTGACTGGCAAAATACAAATTATTGATGCCAAGGACCCCAAAGCTCACAAACTTGGTCATTGAGTGACTGTGAAAGTGGGAGGAGCCAAATACAAATTTCACTGGGAAAATATAAACTGCCGCCATTCTTACACTGTTAATGGAGGGTTCTCAAACTCTGGCCAGATGGTCACTGGGTGATTGAGATTAATATTCAGGGAAGTGGGTGGAGCCTATAATAGCCAATCAAAATTTGCCTGTTGATTTTCAAGGGGAATATTTAAATTGCTGACATTTTTACATTGTTCATAGCAGATGCCTCAAACCTGCTACAGTTGGTCATTGGGTGACTGGGGTTGAAATGCTGGAGAGGGGCGGAGCCACAAACAGCTAATCTGCCAATCTAATTTCTATGGGTTAGAGAAAGTCAGCGGAGCCAACACCAGCCAAATACATACCCGGGTCATCAGCTAGTATATACTGTATGTATATATATATATATATATATATATATATATATATATATATATATATATATATATATACATATATATATATATATATATATACACACATACATACATACATACACACACATATATATATATATATATATATATATATATATACATATATACTGTATATATACCATGCAGTATATACTGTAGCTATATCACTAGCACCAGAGCACTAATGAAGGTGGGTGGGGTCGACGGACACAGGGTTTCTCACCTGAAGTGACAAAATGGCTAAAGGCGCCCTTGGTCCCAAAGGGGCCTTATAATGGCAATTTAAATAGGGGGGGGGGGGGGTGCTTGGGCACCCAGAGCCCCTACTCCTCTGCACGTGCCTGGCTAGTGCTTTCATGGGGTTAAATGAGTAAGATGCTGGTGACAGCGTGAGGCAATGAGAAGTGTATACATCACCCGAGTGAGACTAGAGGGCACCAGGCGCTGGAGCTGGAGAGAGCATCGCAGTTAGGATACTAGGAGGTTTTCTTTCCAATATGATAACGAATAAATTAATATTTTGATACATTTTTGAAACAAACGGAGTGGTGCTTCATATATGGGTGACCTTTTCTCCCCTACTTGTCATTTATATATTATGACATCTAATTTATATCTTTCATTCAATCATTTTTGTCGTGAGTGTGTCAAAATCAAACATAAGTGAGAGGCACTTGTTTACAAGAGTCTAATTTTTCATTCGAGCAAAAAATAAAATAAAAAAAAGTAAAAAAAAAATCTAAAAATTGTAATGTGTGTGGCCACTCTGAGGGATAAAGGACCACTATCGGGAAAATGGTAAAATGTAAAATGCATTTAAATACATAGAAATAAGTAGCACATTTCTTCCAGAGTAAAATTAGCCATAAATTACTTTTCTCCTATGTTGCTGTCACTTACAGCAGGTAGTAGAAATCTGACAGGTTTTGGACTAGCCTATCTCCTCATGGGGGATGCTTATGGTTTTGTTTAGTTTCAAAAGCACATAGCGAAAAGCAGTTGCTTTGTCCAACTGCCAAAAAATGTGTGCAGCGAGCACGGAGTCTGGCCAGCATCTTTTGCTAAATCTTTTTCAAGACATGTCTTTAACCTCCCTGCCGTTCTGATTCTGCACGGCGCATGGCCGCGGGAGGTTTTCTTTTTTTTTGTATAATTTTTTTTTTAGCAGGTAGCTAGCCTAGCGCTGAACGGGATTTCCTGTATGGGCTTCCCCCATCGACATGGCGACAATCGGACTGACGTCATCGACGTAATTGACGTCATGACGTCAGAGGGAGTCCCGATCCACCCCATAGCACAGCCAGGCCAATCACCGGGGTGTAAGGGGTCTGCAGGTGGGGGGTGGGGGGGGGTAGGGGCGAATCGGCGGCGATCAGATAATACACGCAGCTAGCAAAGTGCTAGCTGCGTGTATCAAAAAAAAATTATGCAAATTGGCCCACCAGGGCCAGAGGAATCCTCCGCGGCGGGTTACCCCGAGCTCAGCTCGAGATAATCGGCAAAGTTAAAGAATAAAGGCCATGCTGAGAATGCCCTATGGAGAGATGGACTACTTCAAAACCTGTCAGTAACATCAGATTTCTATTACCTGCTGTAAGTGATAGCAACATAGGAGGAAAGTAATTCATGGCTCATTTTATCCTGGAAGAAATGTACTTCTTTTTTTGTATAGGTTTACATGTATTTTAAATTTTACGATGTTCGCAGAAGTGGTCCTGTAAGCAATTTAAAATGTCGTCATTTGGTTACATCCGTATACTCCAAGCAGGGCCATAACAATAGACCCTGCAAGGGATGCAGCTGCAGTGGGCCCAGAAGCCACAGTGGGCCCCATGGGGGGAGAAGTTTATTTTCCCTGTCCTGAGAGACTAACAGCTAAGGGCACAGAAAGAAAAAACGTTTTGCTCTCTGCACAATTGTTCTAATGACTGCATCTGCTCAGCCACTGATAAGGAATCATACAAAGTTTTGCAGACAGAGATTTGTAGACAGTCCTTATTCAGTATGGTCTTGTGTACAATACTGCTCCACCCCCAGCCTCTCTACCCCTCCCCAAGTGCTGTGTCCTGTAGTGATGCTATAGGAGTCTGCATAGCCAGTTCTGCTCCATCAGAGGTGGATAGAGTGAGTGTTCTGCACACCAAGTGTGTCTGTATGTCTGAAAACGTTCATGTTTTATCACAGAAGCTAATGTAATTGATAGAGAAAATGCCTGCAGTGCTTCACTGCTGTCTGTTTTTATCTGCCTGGGGAAAACACATACAAGTATTCGCTAGCCAATTGAATAACATTCCTTGTTATTAATTAGGCCCTAGAGAGGAAAATACAAGATACCATAGCGGGTAACTTCTACGCACAGTACACCTTTGTGCAATTAAAACACACTGTGCTCAGGTTACTACCACCACATGCGGGACGGGGACACAGCTCCCCCCTTTAATTCCCTGCTCACCGGATAGCCTCTTGTTATTATGCGTATCACTAAGTCACTGCACCACCGTCCAGAGTCTGCAGAGTCTACAATCAATACATAAAGGTGCTCCTCATAGCGTAAAAATGTTTTTAATATGGCTCGGCGGCCCCAAATAATATCAGCGCACCATAAAATGAATTAAATCCAGCATATCTCACATATCCAGATTCGACAGTAAGATCTTGCCTCCTCCACGCCTCCGCCCTATGCATTTCGTCACAGTGGGCAGTTAGCCCCTGATGAGTCACGCCCACTGTGACGAAATGCGTAGGGCGGAGCCGAGACACGCACGCTACCAGGCAAACAACATACGGACGGAATACAGGCGTGGAGGAGGCAAGATCTTACTGCCGAATCTGGATATGTGGGATATGCTGGTTTTAATTCATTTTATGGTACGCTGATATTATTTGGGGCCGCCGAGCCATATTAAAACAACAAGGAATCCCTGCAGACGCGCAGCTGCATTGTGTGAACTTTTGTTTGGAGGAAGGACTTTTGTGACTTTTTTCAATAGCAGCACGCAGCGAATCTGAACTTGGTACTTTTGAAGGTGGTGAGCGCTGTATCATTTTACAAACAAAATTGAATAACATTGGTTCTCAGTTTACTTGTGCAAAAAGCGAGGTGGGGGGGAGGGGGCCCCATCCAAAGTTTTGCAGGGGGGCCCAGTGATTTTTAGTAACGCCCCCGCCTCCAAGCATTGTTCTTTATAAGCCTATGGCTGACTGGAGCCTACTTCTTCTGCCCTGATCTGAAAAGGTGACCCATATCCACCAATATTGCTAGATGAGTAAACATGCCACACATTATATGGCTGCCATAAAATAAGGTGACCAGATGGCATGGAAAATACACTAAACTCTGGTAATAACATAGGATTCATAGCTCAAGCAACAACCCGCCTCATTAGCAATAGGTCATGCGTGTTCACAGCCAGTCTGCCACCATGATTAATATGACAATGTCATCCACATCAGACAATGGCTAATGACACTTAATTCCACCTAATGAGCAAAAAATATTGTCTAATTTCCGCAGTATCAATCTCTGTCTAGAAATCTGGACAGGTTTTCTTGCGCTGATCAATGACACAAAGAACAACTGCCCCGGGTGGAAGATTTGTGGAAGAGACTAGGAGTGTTTGCTGGGCTGCTTTTGAAATATTAACTGAATCATTAACCCGTGCCAGGGAGAAATTGCGGCGTTCCTCTTTAATGATGTGTTAATAAGTCTTTTGCTAACTGATGATGTCCCATGGCAAGACACATTAATCTCGCTAATGAATAGACAATATTAAATCATATTAAGAAGTTTATGTTCTATTAGTGATTGGCTTAGCACAGTGAGACAGTCTACTGGGACTATGCTGGTAAATATGAATTTGTGCTTAGTTTAAATCAGAACTTAGCTGCCTCCATGATAAAAACACTTGAGTCTAATTCTCCTCCGCAAGACCAGAAATTACCATTTATGTTCCAATGGGAAACAGATTTAAAAGTCTTTCTCTCTCTCTCTAGATACACTGGCTACACTGTGCAGAGACTCTAAAGGCAGTTACCAAGCATCTGAACAAGGGCCGGGCCGAGGCAGAGGCGAGGCAGAGAGAAATAGGAAAAGGGGATACATGGCAGTGACTGCAAGCCAGATAACTAGAGTTAAGGTGTTGAGGGGTTTGGGGGTCCTGGGGTGCCTCTTACTCTAATAGCAATCAGTGTGTGATTGCTGGGGTAGGCGGGATCCAATGGCTCATATGAGGCCAACATAAGGCACATATAGAACTAGTGATTAGAAACCCAAGGTCTTGCCAAACCCCTACTCTGATCTGCTTGCAGACCTCCACCTGCTGTGCTCTGCTCCTTTTAACTCCGAACACTGAGTACAGTTCCTCCCCAACCCCCACACTTGTGTGATCTGCATTCTTCCAGGCATCACCTCTGCTGTTGTGCTCTGACCCCTTACAGTCTGTGAACACTAACCCAATAGTGGCCTTGCTCACCCGAACAAGCACACAGATCAGATGCTCTTTATCCATAGACCTGGAACAAGCACGCAGATCAGATGCTCTTTATCCATAGACCTGGAACAAGCACGCAGATCAGATGCTCTTTATCCATAGACCTGGAACAAGCATGCAGATCAGATGCTCTTTCACCCATAGACCTGGAACAAGCATGCAGATCAGATGCTCTTTATCCATAGACCTGGAACAAGCACGCAGATCAGATGCTCTTTATCCATAGACCTGGAACAAGCACGCAGATCAGATGCTCTTTATCCATAGACCTGGAACAAGCACGCAGATCAGATGCTCTTTATCCATAGACCTGGAACAAGCATGCAGATCAGATGCTCTTTATCCATAGACCTGGAACAAGCATGCAGATCAGATGCTCTTTATCCATAGACCTGGAATAAGCACGCAGATCAGATGCTCTTTATCCATAGACCTGGAAAAAGCACGCAGATCAGATGCTCTTTATCCATAGACCTGGAACAAGCATGCAGATCAGATGCTCTTTATCCATAGACCTGGAATAAGCACGCAGATCAGATGCTCTTTCACCCATAGACCTGGAACAAGCACGCAGATCAGATGCTCTTTATCCATAGTAGTAAAATGGGAAAGGGGGGAATTTGGAGTTAGGAGGGACCACGATCCTAATATTCCTTAATTTGCTAGTAGTTTTGGACTTGACCCACACTCTTGTAATTAGAGACAAACTAGACGTGACAAAGGTCTTGCAAAAATAGAAAAAGGTCGTTTTATTGTTTAGACAAAGCTTAAAAGGTTGTGCAACAGGTCACAGTATTAAAAGCAACAGCGCTGTTGTACAGTACCACCACACGTCACACCAAGCAGACAGCCAACTCACCCAGGCATCCGCACACAAAAAAGGGGGGTCAAAAAACTTTTTCCCTTCCCACCACTCCGGAGATCCTAACTAATCAACAGTCTCAGGGACTCCACAGCTGCAGAGGTCTCAGGTATGCATATCAGGAGCGAAACAAGATTCACAGGCTCAAGCAAGCATTACATACTGTCCGCATTAGCAGTAGAGATCCATGCGAAGCACTGAAGCTAGTTGTTTTATGACAGAAATGGCGGTGGGGGGCCCCCAAATATCATGTGCATAGTCCTCACAGCCTTACTCACAAACTCCCAGGAGACACGGCAACAGGACTGGTCCTCTTCTGAGCCAGACTCATCTCGCGCTATAGGGTTGATGCTTGATCCACGCTGCGTCCCCTTTCCTAGTCCGGGACATACATCAGTGGTCACCCTTCTCGCGCTGCGTCCTAACGGCTCCGGTACCAACCACGTCCGCTACCATGCACGTCTTTCATTGGGAGGGCATGCCAAGCCGAACACAGAATCCGGCATTCTCAAACAGGCAGCATGGCGGGGTTCAGTTGGCGTCACGTCGGCTGCGTGTGCTGATTCGCCGACTAGTTTCGAACGTCACATCCGTTCTTCATCAGGGCGTGGATTGTACACGGCGGGCCAGGCATACATAGCACACCCTGGCTCCGCCTACTACTCGTTGACTGGCCAGACCAGCCGTGATTCCACTGCAGGGAGTGGCATACATCAACTCCGGGCACAGGCGCCCACACTTGTATCCAAGCAGTTACAGGCTTCAGTGAACAGGACCCCACGTAAGTTTATTCATTCACATTCGTGGCTTTTTATAATCAGATCAGAGGTATAAACAGACCCGCATGCTGACATGCGAGAAAGGGAGATAAGCTGTGTACACCGAGCAACGGTTGCTAGAAACCCATTTCTGCACTACATGAGGGCCCATATTATTCCATATATACAGAGTAACATTCAGGCAGCACACAAAAAGCACAATAGAAAACAATCATAAAGCTCCCAAATATATACGATTGACCAAGTTCGCTTCCCAGAAGGCAGAACTAGAAATGGTTCCCAGAAAGAAGTCAGACCCATCCTTTGGTCCTAGTGGGGGGGGGGGGGGGGGAGGGGAAGGGGAGAGGAAAGGGATGGGAAAAGGAGGGAAATGGGGGGGGGGGGGGAAGGAAAGGGGGGAAGGAGAAGAAATGGGGGGGGGAATGGGGAAGGAAAGGGCGAGGGAAGGGGGGGGGGCAAGGGAGGGGAAAGGACCATACGGATTAAAGGGGAGGTTATTACAGGGAACTGGTTGTCAAAGGAAACTTTTCAATGAAAAGTCAACGTTCAAACCATGCGGGCTTCTCGACCTAAGTCGATACATCCACATTGCCTCTCGGCGTAGGAGCATCTCCTCTGTCCTCTCTGTCCTTGTGGGCGCGTCCACACAGTCAATACACATTGCTTTCAATCCCACAATAGAACAATTGTGAATTTCCTTAAAATGTTCTGCAATTGGTGATTTCTTCTCACCATTTGTAATATTGCAGAGATGTTCAAGCAAACGCGTCTTGAACGCACGTGTAGACATGCCCACATAGTACCTGCCACAAGGGCAAACAATCAGGTAGACAATCCATGTTGTGTTGCAATTCATGAATCTCTTCAACTTATAATTCCTTAAACCATCTTGGGAGGTAAAGGTATCAGTTCTCATCACAAAAGGACAGGCCCTACACGACCTACAACGGTACATTCCTTTTGGAGGCGGAACACGGTCCAACCATGTACCGCCTCCATTACTTGGTAGTTCAGATTGAACCAGCACATCTCTCAAATTTCTAGCTCGGCGTGCTGTCAACAAAGGTCTAGGACCTACTATTTCCCTGATCCTTGGATCCAATTGTAAGATTCCCCAACACCCACACAGAATCTGATTGAGTTTCTTCCAGTGAGCATTAAATTGTGTCACAATTCTAGTGTAACCCCCAGTCGCTCCACCAGCCGGGGGACGAGTACGGGGGCGGAGCAGTGATCCGCGATCCGTGCGAAGCGCTCTATTGTAACTCCGTCGTAGAGTGCGATCCGAGTACCCACGCTCCCGAAAGCGTCTGTGCATCTCCCTCGCCTCCACCCTAAACTTATCCAGATCGACACAATTTCGCCGGATTCTCAAAAACTGGCCCGTGGGAATGCCCGCAACTACCGACACCGGATGATGGCTTGCCGCGTGCAGAATCGTATTCCCCGCGGTGGGCTTACGGAACGTACTTGTGACCAATCTGTTTCCAGTCTTCACAATTTCAATGTCCAGAAATGTAATTCTCTCTGGATCAACCGAAAACGTCAGACGTATGTTCCGTCTATTATTATTTAAATTGGCAACAAATTCCGCAAAGCCCTCCACTGATCCTCTCCACACGACAAGCACATCATCAATGTAACGGAGCCACAGAGCCACGCCCCCACGGTACAGTGAGCTCACATAAACCTCCTGCTCCTCCCACACTTCAAGATGGAGGCAGGCGTACGCAGGGGCACATGCCGCCCCCATACTTGTCCCCCTCAGCTGGTGGTAGTAGCGACCCCCAAAGACAAAGAAGTTGTTATGCAGGACAAAGGACATCAACTCCACTATGTAAGAATTGTGAATGGTATGAAGGGGATAGTTTTCAAAGAGAATATATTCAAGGGCCCCTAAACCTACACTGTGGGGAATTGATGTATATAGCCCTTCTACATCTATAGAGGCCAAAATACACCCATCATCTATCACAAAGTTACTAAGTCTATTGAGAACTTCCATTGAGTCACGGACATAGGATGGCAACTTCCTTACTAGGGGTTGTAATTTTTGATCAAGATACCTTCCTACAGCTTCACATGGTCCTGCCACAGCCGAAATAATTGGTCGACCTGGGGGAGGCATTACACCCTTATGCACTTTCGGAAGAACATATATAGTAGGTTTCGTAAAATGCTCCACCGACATGTACTTGTACTCATTTTGATCCAGGATGCCATGCCTCAAACCCAGGAGTAACCGGTAATTCAGCTCATCCACCACCTGTCTAAAGGGATCACACTCTATCCTAGCATAGGTGCAAGAATCACCCAATTGTCTCTGAATCTCATTGACATACATTGTCCTGTCCATTAGAACGATGTTCCCCCCCTTATCACTTGGTTTTATCACCAATTCTGGTTTGTTCTTCAAATCATCCAATGCCCATCTCTCACCTGGGGAGAGATTGTCTTCAACGCCTGGAGCATCCCAACAATACCCACCAATTTCCCGCTCAAAAAGCTCCAGGAAGGTGCACAGGTGCCTGTTCACATTTAACGCTGGCATATAGTTGGACTTGGGGCGTACTTTCACATGTTGGGGGAAGTTGACTGATGATAGCCAGTCTTCCTCCTGTTCCAAAGCCCCTTCGTCCAAGTCAATGGCACCGTCACTCCGTTCAACATTGGAGCCTTCAAATTCAAGCCTCAACTGCACCCTCCTGAGAAACATACAGACGTCTTTATAGATAGTAAACTCATCAGTGCCCCCTACTGGCGAGAAAGACAATCCCTTACCCAGGAGCGACAAGTGATCAGGGGTAAGTTTAACCTTGGACAGATTGATGACTGACTGACCTCCAAAGGCACTCATGTCTACTACATCTTTTTGCTCCTCAATTCCATCTTGGTCTGTTGCCCCGTTTGTTTTGTAATTCCCTTCTTGTTCGCCCCTCCTCCACCCTCCTCCTCCGGGGGCTCCTCCTCTTCCTGGCCCAAATCTACTCCTACATCTTTGTCTCCTGTCACCTTCAGTATGCCCTTGGGGGGCGCAGGGGTCCCTAAAAAAGAAACTGACCTACCAAGTGGTTCCTCACCCTCTGAAACCTCACATTCCGAGCCCGATGTCTCACCTGGGCGGTGGGGTGGATTCTTACCTTTTCTCCGCCGTCTCCGACTTATTTTTAAACTTAGTGGAAAATGCGGCTTGCTTTGCCATTCCAACCTGTCCTGGTCAAACTTTTTCTGTTTGGTCCTTTTAAGAAAGGCATTATATTTCTCTACTTCCTTCCTCACCTGTTCATTAAACTTCTCAAATAAAGGGGCATCTTTTGCTTGATCTAAATCCTGTTTTTGTTTTTCTATCTCCTCACTTAATTCCTCCAGTTGGATTTTTTCCTCATCCACTACAATTTGTGTCACCACCAATCCTCGTTTTACACAATCTTCCTCCCAAACTGCAAGAAACCTTTCATTTTGTAAATGGGGGGCTGGGATTGTCTTCTCACGGAGGCCCGGGGGCACAATCTTTGCCCTCAAATAGCCCTCCAGAGAAGACACATTCCATTTCCTCCTCAAAAATGTATTCATCGTGTTCCTATATTGTCTGAACCTACCCCTCAGTTCTTTGTTATCACCTGTAGGTGAACCACTAGTATGCTCAGTCAAAACCTCATTGTTAGCCTCATTGTTCATAAAGGCTTCCTGTATCTCTAACTGAAGCTCATCGCTGATATGGTATGCCATCTTGGTAGTTATACGTAAGACTCTCCAGAAATCGGAACCACAACACAGTCACAGCAATCAACGTTCCATGCCCTGCTCCACACCCATGCAAAGCACCGCCACAACAGATTAGGTCCACTTTCTGAGATTACTCAGTGCAGCAGTAAAATGGGAAAGGGGGGAATTTGGAGTTAGGAGGGACCACGATCCTAATATTCCTTAATTTGCTAGTAGTTTTGGACTTGACCCACACTCTTGTAATTAGAGACAAACTAGACGTGACAAAGGTCTTGCAAAAATAGAAAAAGGTCGTTTTATTGTTTAGACAAAGCTTAAAAGGTTTTGCAACAGGTCACAGTATTAAAAGCTCTTTATCCATAGACCTGGAACAAGCATGCAGATCAGATGCTCTTTCACCCATAGACCTGGAACAAGCATGCAGATCAGATGCTCTTTCATCCATAGACCTGGAACAAGCACGCAGATCAGATGCTCTTTCATCCATAGACCTGGAACAAGCATGCAGATCAGATGCTCTTTCACCCATAGACCTGGAACAAGCATGCAGATCAGATGCTCTTTCACCCATAGACCTGGAACAAGCATGCAGATCAGATGCTCTTTCACCCATAGACCTGGAACAAGCATGCAGATCAGATGCTCTTTCACCCATAGACCTGGAACAAGCACGCAGATCAGATGCTCTTTCACCCATAGACCTGGAACAAGCATGCAGATCAGATGCTCTTTCACCCATAGACCTGGAACAAGCACGCAGATCAGAAGCTCTTTATCCATAGACCTGGAACAAGCACGCAGATCAGATGCTTTTTATCCATAGACCTGGAACAAGCACGCAGATCAGATGCTCTTTCACCCACAGACCTGGAACAAGCATGCAGACCAGATGCTCTGACTGAAGCATGACTGGATCAGCTGCATGCTTGTTTCGGGTGTGTGATTCAGACACTACTACAGCCAGAAAGATCACCAGCATGCCAAGCAGCTAGTATTGTTTAAAAGGAAATAAATATGCATCCATATCCCTTCCACTTCAGGTGTGCTTTACCATTAAACCGGGATTGTAAGCCACAAAATCGAATTCCATTTACCTACTGCTCTGTGTTTATTATGTAGACTACATGCAGTCTGCATCACAAGCATTCCAATATAATCATGTTTCTTCTGCAATGAATCTTATCTCAGTCAGCCTGGCTCTATTCTGGCACATTGCTGGGGGAAGGGAAGCTTGTTATCGCCCCTCCCACATTCCTGCTCCTCACTGACTGGCTGAGGGCAGTTCAGTGTGACATGAGGCTGAGAAGGAAAATAATAAACCTCATCCCTGTGCAAAAGCTGCTGAAATACGACCTATCCTGTGCTCACATGTGTTTACAAAGCAAGCTAAATATAATAGTGCACTTTAGGGGAAAAAAAGAGTAAAGGAGGAAATTACATCAGGATTGGCTTCAATCAGAGGCAGCAAAGATGGAAAATGCCTGGAACAGTTTTCTCTTTAATTGCTATATAAAATTCACTAAAATAAAAACTTGGACAGTACAATACATACATTGTATAAGTAGAACAAGTATTTATCTACTTATATATGTTTTGTTTAGTTTTTTTTACCTGAGATAGTATGGCTGTCCCTGCTGCTTTAACTTTAAGTAAACTACAGGTTACACAAACCGACCATACCCTATAAAACTTGTACTAAAACATGAAAATGGCATGTTTGCTATTAAAGATTAAAATCCCTCAGTTTCCCTGCAGATAGCATTCTCATTGCTCCTTTGTGTGTTAAAGCGCATAATGAGGTCTTCTGCGCAATGTGTTTCACTTGTCCATTCCAATGCTAGTTATCTTACAAATGACTGATTTGTGCTCATAAGAGCACTTTACAGAACTATACTGCCTTTCTTCCCTCCCCCGCTAGCTCGGTGCATCTGCCAACAATAAAGGTTCAGAAACAATAGACTGTGTACTTTACCGACTGGAGCAGCTCTACTGGTTGAAAAGACTGTATCTACCACCGAGAGCTAATGCTTGCATTTATTTTTATCTCTGATTCTTTATTAATTCACAGCGTTATTCATAGAGAATTAATATTCAACTCCAGGCGCACAAAATATCTATGTGCTCTGAATGGCGCAATATCTAAAGAAGCTGGGAGCCTCCTATACAGCAATCCATTATCGCTGGCTTAATAACTGGTTGTCTTTCTCCGCTTCAGACAGGAAGAGGTTTCCAGAGCTCTGACTGGACATGAAGAGTGTCAGTCGTAACACCACACACTCCAGGCATATTAATTATAGCATGCCAATCAGCCTTATGTTCAGAATAATGAATTAATCCTTCACATAGACTTCAGCCATTGTAGGAAGTGGAAACAGGAAAGCTGATCTCTGTCTACTGTTATGACAATTATAAAGGGTCAGTCCATAGGAACAAAAGAGTACCAACTGGCTTCTATTATCTCAAGGGCTGAGGTCAACCCATCAACATTGCACTCTACCACTATTGAGTCATACTCCTACTCCATAACTCTCCATACTGTTATGTTCTCCAATATGGAGAAAAGTAAAATACTGTAAGCATACTGTAGGGCTTGTGGGTAGGGATGGTCAATAAAATGCAAATAATTTTGAGTTGATTCAGACTTATTCAAATTTTGTATCCAAATGTATGCAGCTTGAAAATGGACCAATCAAATTTTAGTTCAGCAGGATTTGATTAGTTTATGTTCAAACTGCATACATTTGCATAATGCTACATCAACTCGAAATCATTTGCGTCTCATTGACTATCCCTACTTGTGGGTCTCCAAGGTGAGGTAGAATTCCTCTCAGCCCCATTATTGACCCTAAAACCATGCAACTTGTCGGGAATGGTGTTCTGCCAAGTTTCACCTGCTGTTGGCAGTATATATTTAAAGTGTGATAGACTTCCGCTGCCTACAAGTAGGTGGAGCCTATGGACAAATGCTGCATTTATTTGTATCTCCCGCAGGGCGTACTATCTGGAGCTGTATGAATTTGCATGTTTCCACCAGCAAGTGTTTATCTTACCAGGCCACTTTCACTTCAGGTTTAACTTAAAGAGAGCCAAGCACCACTTTTTTCCCCCTTTTTTTTCTAATAGCTATAGGAGCTGCTATGTTCCCCCTCCTCTTCTAGCTGCCCATTAATCTACTTGCCCCCTAAAAGCTGATGAAAGCTTTTGTTGTTTGCTCTTGCTAATGTATGCAATAAAATAATTACATCAGTCCTTATCTGCCTGAAGCTTCTGAGGCCGGGCAGGCCTCAGAAGTTGGCTAAAAAAAACCTCTCTGCTAAACTTTTAAATGTAAAAAGCAAAGGTAAAATTTAAATGTTTTCTTTAATGAATGAGGCACATTATTGGCATGCATATTAAATGTACTATTGAAATGCTCTGGGTGCTAAAAATGGTGCTTGGTTCACTTTAAAAATGACTGCATTGGTATTTCTCTTACGATCTTTTAACATGCAATATGCGGATAGGTAACACATAGCTTATTTCTCAGTGCCTTTGTTTATATATCATTTATCATCCAACTTACGCTATGTACTGTTCGCTTTTGTTGTACTTCTTGGCCAGATAGCGTGCAGAGGCTTTACTGGGGATTTTCACCATGGACAGCTCCTTCCCATACCGTGTCATGTTACATGGAGTCTCGCACACGCAGTAGTCATTATCCTTTTCCACCAGGAAATCTGCAGGAGTAGAACGGAGAAGAGGACAAAGGAATCAGGGGTGTGACGGCATCCAGCTAATGTGCTCAAGCTGAAACAGGAAAAATAGTCCTCAGATGTGAGAATCTGGACCATAAAATGCATAGACAATTATAGGAGAGTTCACAAAGCTGTATTATTATTATTATCCCTGTACACGTGAGGCTGCATCCAGCGGTGCAGATAGCCGTGCCTTCAGCAGACCCAGAGCATCCGTGGGCTTTGCATTTTAGTTACATAAATCTGTCCGACAAACGTCGCAGAGGGAAAATGCCAGCAAATGCAAATGGAGACATCAGGCGGTGAATATGGATTTAGAGAAAAGATCAGCGCAGGTTTTCACAGAAAATTACTGGAAAACAGATTCACCAGTTCAGAGCGGCAAATGCTAATGGGGGAGTTTCATGCCACATAGTGCAGAAATTGGTGGTTAAAGGAAAACAGAACCTTTAAAGAGTTTTACGCAGAACATATCTGTCACACTCACCGCCTCGTAGCATACCACAAGCCCTGAAAGAGGGAGACTGCATAGCTCCCAAAACAACTGTCTGATTCATTGGGGTTTCCGAGCACAATAAAAATGTGCAATCAGCGCTGATTTGGCGTGCTGGTGGACTTTGCTACCTAATAGGGCTAGAGATAATGAGAGCCTCTGCTAGGACTGTGGTGGTCCCTGAGCAGGCTCAGACAGGGCCGGCGGGAGCTTGTGATTTCGCCTGGTAGGCCTCCCTTTTTGTGGCCCCTGGGGGCCCCGAGCACTGCAGGAGGGAGCACAGCGCAGGAAGGAGAAGCAGCGGCGGGCAAAGAGCAGCGGGCTGGGGTGGCAGTCTCCCCCCTACCTCACCTGGGGGCCCCCCTTCCACGCTTCTCCTCCAAGCTACAATGTGCAGCGGGCGGCAGACCAGAGCAGTAGCGAGTGGGGAACCGATCATCTTACTACTTCCTGGTTCCCGCTCTGCGTGCCACTACTCTAGTCTGGTCTTCTCTGCTGTACTGTCCAATCACGCTCTCACTGACTGTGCTTCCTGTGAGAGCATGATTGGACAGCAGAGAAGACCAGAGCAGCGGCATGCAGAGAGCGGGATGAAGGAAATAGTAAGTAGACAGTTTTGCCCGCTCGCTGCCGCCCGCTGCACATTCTAGCTTGGAGGGGGGAGCGGCGAAGGGGGGGCCCCCAGGTGAGTGAGGGGAGACTGCCCTCCCTCCGTGCTGCCCCCCCCCCCCCTCCGTGCTGCTCTTCAATCTGCCATTTTGTGGGGAAATCTGCCGACAAACTGGTTGCATTTTGTGGGGAAATTTGCCGACAATCTGGTTGCATTTTGTGGGGAAATTTGCCGACAATCTGGTTGCATTTTGTGGGGAAATCTGCCAACAATCTGGTTGCATTTTGAGGGGAAATCTGCCGACAATCTGGTTGCATTTTGTGGGGAAATCTGCTGACAATCTGGTTGCATTTTGAGGGGAAATCTGCCAACAATCTGGTTGCATTTTGTGGGGAAATCTGCTGACAATCTGGTTGCATTTTGAGGGGAAATCTGCCAACAATCTGGTTGCATTTTGTGGGGAAATCTGCCAACAAGCTGGTTGCTTTTTGTGGGGAAACTGCTGCTAGATTTTTTTTTTCTTTTGGGGGGGGGGGGGGGGGGGGGTGGTCTGGTAAAAAAAAAATGACCCTCCATGCCCGCAAAGTTGGACAGCACTGGACTACTAAATATTTTTATTTTGTGGCATTTGACTACTTGATGAATTATCATGAGGCATGTAACTACTTGATTATTTTATCTAAAATGCATCTGGTCGAACTCACTCTCTGTGAATAACACCGCTACTTATTTTTGTGTATTTTTTGTTATTTTGTATACTTTTAAGTCTGCTCATGACCCATCATGTCCATTTAATTGGACTTCCCCCTATTGGGGACTGTCCTCAGAAGTGCTCACAATCTATTCTCTACCATAATCTAATGTCCTACAAAATTCTGAGTGTGTATATATATATATATATATATATATATATATATATGTATATATATATATATATATATTGCAACATGTCTAGCGTACACGCATATGTGAGCCCAAAATGGGGGGGGGGAAGGGATCGGTCGGGGGGGGGGGGGCAGCGGGCCCCAGGCTAAAGGTTTCCTGGTGGGCCCTTAAGGGGCAACTTAAATCAGAGCAAGCAAAAGAGAGCAGTTATGTTCGGAGGCAGCTGAAGCACACACACCTGACCGAATTTGCCGGAGGCAGCCATTAGGGGACATCTTGGTTGAGAATCTAGAATGGTTGCTTAAAGACCTGACAACTAGTGTTGGGCGAACAGTGTTCGCCACTGTTCGGGTTCTGCAGAACATCACCCTGTTCGGGTGATGTTCGAGTTCGGCCGAACACCTGACGGTGCTCGGCCAAACCGTTCGGCCATATGGCCGAACTAAGAGCGCATGGCCGAACGTTCCCCGAACGTTCGGCTAGCGCTGTGATTGGCCGAACGGGTCACGTGGTTCGGACCCGAACGCGCTCTGATTGGCCGAACTGTCACGTGGTTCGGGTAAATAAATACCCGAACCACGTCATATCTCCGCCATTTGTCTGTGGGTTTAGCTTTGGGTAGGCAGGCAGGGTAGTTCGCGCTCCAGCCACGCTAGCCAGGGTCCCCCCCAGTCATTGTGTGTCGCTGCTGGGAATAGTAGTACACCGCTCGCTCAGCATTCTGTTTACTGCCACTCTGTGTACCTCGCTCAGCCACACTATATAGCATTCTGTTTACTGCCACTCTGTGTCTGCTGGGAATAGTAGTACACCGCTTGCACAGCCACACTATATAGCATTCTGTTTACTGCCACTCTGTGTACCTCGCTCAGCCACACTATATAGCATTCTGTTTACTGCCACTCTGTGTCTGCTGGGAATAGTGGTACACCGCTCGCTCAGCCACACTATATAGCATTCTGTTCACTGTTCTGTGTCTGCTTGGAATAGTGGTACACCGCTCGTTCAGCCACACTATATAGCATTCTGTGTACTGTTCTGTGTCTGCTGGGAACAGTAGTACACCGCTCGTTCAGCCACACTATATAGCATTCTGTGTACTGTTCTGTGTCTGCTGGGAACAGTAGTACACCGCTCGCTCAGCCACACTATATAGCATTCTGTTCACTGTTCTGTGTCTGCTGGGAATAGTGGTACACCGCTCGCTCAGCCACACTATATAGCATTCTGTTCACTGTTCTGTGTCTGCTGGGAATAGTGGTACACCGCTCGCTCAGCCACACTATATAGCATTCTGTTTACTGTTCTGTGTCTGCTGGGAATAGTGGTACACCGCTCGCTCATCCACACTATATAGCATTCTGTTCACTGTTCTGTGTCTGCTGGGAATAGTGGTACACCGCTCGCTCAGCCACACTATATAGCATTCTGTTCACTGTTCTGTGTCTGCTGGGAATAGTGGTACACCGCTCGCTCAGCCACACTATATAGCATTCTGTTTACTGCCACTCTGTGTACCTCGCTCAGCCACACTATATAGCATTGCGTACTCTGCCAGTCAGTGTGTATATTGCTGGGATCAGTAATACTCCACTCACCGTCAACCACTATATGAGCTCAACATGAGTTCCCCAGAGACCTCCGCTGTGAGCAGCACTCCCAACAACAGCAACAGCCAACGCCCCACGCAAGCTATAACATCCACCCCAGCAGCCAGTGGTCAGCAGCAGCCCTCCCCGGAGGAGAACGTTGTGTCCATCAGTCCGTCGCCAGAGCGATTAATGAGGGCTGCCATTGAGGAGATGATGGGGCCTGATGTGGAGGAGGAGGTCTGGCTCAGGCCAGCATCCCAAGTTAATGTTGAGGACGATGAGGGGTCTGTGTCTGGGGATGTTGGGGTGGCAGAGGTGGTGGGTGGGTCAGACTCAGGAGAAGAGTTGTATGATGAGGATGATGATCGGGACCATCTGTATGTGCCTCAGAGTCCGACCCCGGAAAACATGTTGTATCGTGTGTTTAGGTACTAAAATCTGCGTTCCCTCCCAGTAGTGTTGGGCGAACAGTGTTTGCCACTGTTCGGGTTCTGCAGAACATCACCCTGTTCGGGGTGACTATATAGCAGACTATATAGCATTGTGTTTAATGCCACTCTGTGTACACGGCTCAGCCACACTATATAGCATTGTGTTTACTTCCACTCTGTGTCTGCTGGGAACAGTAGTACACCGCTCACCCGCCACTGTATAGCATTGTGCTCTGTGTCACTGCTGACAATAGTGGTACACCGCTCACCCACCACTGTATAGCATTTCTGTACTGCCACTGTACTGCTGCCAGTCAGCGTGTACTTTAAGGATAAGTGAAATGAGGAAGAAATCCGGTGAAAGAGGGAGGGGCAAGGGAAGAGGTGTTTCCCCTGACGGTTCACGTACAGGCCACAGGGGAGCACCCAAGAAAACCCACTCAATACTGCCCATGTTGTCCAGGACAACAACCCTCACAGATCCAAAAGAACAGGACCAGATAATTACTTGGATGACCTCTCAAGCGTCCAGCAGTGGGTTAAGCAGCACCAGCACATCACGCACGAGGTCCGAGTCCTCAGCCAGTTAAAGTCTGGGCTTTCTTTGAAGACTGCACTGAGGATGTTACCATGGCGATTTGCAAGGTGTGCAAGACCCGCCTGAGCAGGGGGAAAAGTATTAACAACCTCTCCACCACCAGCATGAGCCGCCACATTCTATCCAAACATCCCACTCTGTGGGCAAACGCGGCAGGACAGGGTACCACCAGCAACACTGCCTCCCTTGGGTTCACCAGACTCACCACCAGACCCGCCTCAGCAGCAGCAGTAGCCCAGCCATTGCGTGGTTCACAACATTCACAAACATCAGACGATGCTGACACTGTCACTTTCCGGACTAGTGCTCTTGAGGTCTCCCAGTGTTCATCAAACACAACAACCAACAGCCCTTCGGTGTGCAGCGCTACGGTTGAGTTGTCTGTTTCTGAGATGTTTGAGCACAAGAGGAAATTGCCAGCAAATGACCCCCGGGCCGTGGCAGTAACAGCCAGCCAGCATAGCCAAGCTTCTGGCCTGCGAAATGCTGCCATATCGAGTGGTGGAGACAAACAGCTTCAAGGGCATGATGTCAGTGGCCATCCCACGTTACGTGGTTCCCAGCCGCTACCACTTTGCGCGCTCTGCAGTGCCTGAGTTGCATGAGCACGTGGTCAGCTAAATAACCCGAAGCTTGAAGAATGCCGTTGCCTGCAAGGTTCACCTCACCACTGACACCTGGACGAGTGCGTTCGGCCAGGGTCGATACATCTCCCTTACCGCGCACTGGGTGAACCTTGTGGAGCCTGGCAGCGATTCCTCACCTGCTACGGCGCGGGTGTTGCCCACGCCGCAAACAGCTGGATAACAACAGCAGCACCTACCTCTCTGACTCCTTCTCCTCCAACGCATCTCAAAGCTGTACCTCATCCGGAAATGCTAACCCAGCACCAGCAGCAGTAGGATCGTGGAAGCAGTGCAGCACAGCTGTTGGCATGCGTCAGCAAGCGTTGCTGAAGCTGATCTGCCTTGGGGATAAGCAGCACACAGGGGAGGAAATTTGGAGGGGAATAAAGGAACAGACGGATTTGTGGCTGGCACCGCTGGACCTGAAACCGGGCATGAAGCTAGACACCTGGCACGAACTGGCAATGTACGCAATAGAGGTGCTGGCTTGCCCGGCAGCCAGCGTTATGTCGGAACGCTGTTTCAGTGCTGCCGGAGGCATCATCACAGATCGGCGTATCCGCCTCTCCACAGAAAATGCAGACCGTCTGACTCAAATTAAAATGAATCAATCCTGGATTGGAAACGACTACGCAACACTCCTGGACCCCAACCAAGTAACATGACCGATGAACATCTGGGATGGTTTAGCGTTTCCGGTCCCTGTTTATTGAACCTCTCATCTGTATTACATTTATGACTGCATGGCGGCAAAAAGCATTGCTGCTATATCCGCACGCTTTTTGTCCTCATGCAAGGCCTGGGTTGTTGTGTCTCACAAAGCGTGGCCTTCTCCTCCTGCGCCTCCTCCTGTTCCATCACGTGTGCTGCTGCTGCTGCTGCTGCTGGGTTAGCGTTGCCGCGTGGTCCCTGTTTATTGAACCTCTTATCTTTATTACATTTATGACTACATGGCGGTACAAAGCATGCTATCCGCACGCTTTTTGTCCTCATGCAAGGCCTGGGTTGTTGTGTCTCACAAAGCGTGGCCTTCTCCTCCTGCGCCTCCTCCTGTTCCATCACGTGTGCTGCTGCTGGGTTAGCGTTGCCGCGTGGTCCCTGTTTATTGAACCACTTATCTTTATTACATTTATGACTGCATGGTGGTACAAAGCATGCTATCCGCACGCTTCTTGTCCTCATGCAAGGCCTGGGTTGTTGTGTCTCAAAGCGTGGCCTTCTCCTCCTGCGCCACCCTCCTCCTGTTCCATCACGTGTGCTGCTGCTGGGTTAGCATTACCGGTCCCTTTTCCTGGAACCTCTTATATGTATTACATTTATGACTGCATGCCGACAAAAAGCATGTTACCTGTGCAAAGAAAACAGACATTTCCCGCATTTAAAAGACAGTTTTCCCTTTGAAACTTTAAAATCGATTTTCTCAAAAACTATAAGCTCTTTTTGCTAAATTTTTTTTTCCTCTTGTACCCACTCCCAAGGTGCACATACCCTGTAAATTTGGGGTATGTAGCATATAAGGAGGCTTTACAAAGCACAAAAGTTCGGGTCCCCATTGACTTCCATTATGTTCGGAGTTCGGGTCGAACACCCGAACATCGCGGCCATGTTCGGCCTGTTCGGCCCGAACCCGAACATCTAGATGTTCGCCCAACACTACTGACAACCCAATGGCCAAATGCATTGTTCTCCTCTTTACACTGCCCATCAGAAGCCATGCTATTATGCTCCATGCTTTAAGGTGTAGAGAAACCGAGAGCCCAATATAGTGTAGTATGTTAAGCATAAATGAAGTAAAGGTTATCGTGAGAAAATTATACTCACAAACATGGGTTAACACAAAGGCAACCACTGTATAGGCAGGTGAGGAGATTAGACCTGTCCTCACTCAGGGATAAGAAGTCGCTCTCTGTAGATCAGAAAAGGGGGTAGATCACCCCTCCACCAGGGGTTGACACGGTATAGCAGTAAGAGAACAGAGGTGCCAGCAGGATAAAAGCGAATTAAACCTTAAAATTTGCTGGGAGGAAGTGGTGGACTTACCTCCATAGAGCAGACACGAAAGACTGTCTAAATAGTAGCAATCACATTTATTAAATAGTACCCCAAAAAAGTGCAACGCGTTTCGCAGGCCCAGCCCGCTTCATCAGGGAATAAACGTGGGGACAAAACAGAATTTCGGCAATAGCAGGTGTAGCACCTCAGTGACTCAGGTGCTACACCTGCTATTGCCGAAATTCTGTTTTGTCCCCACGTTTATTGCCTGATGAAGCGGGCTGGGCCTGCGAAACGTGTTGCACTTTTTTTGGGGTACTATTTAATAAATGTGATTGCTACTATTCAGACAGTCTTTCATGTCTGCTCTATGGAGGTAAGTCCACCATTTCCTTAAAGCAAATTTTAAAGTTTGTATCCGCTTTTATCCTGCTGGCGCCTCTGTTTTCCTACTGCTATGCTCCATGCTTTGTTCCTGATCCCCACTGTAATTTGAAAATTGAGTTGCATACCCAAACTTCCAGAGCATTAGCAACTGTTCTCTCTATGCCTGACATTGGTGCAGAGCGCACTGACACCAAACCCATACATACCCCATTAGGGAAGCTACGCGGCTGCAGAATTATATATATTTTTTTTTTTACTAAATAGCGTCGCTATCATGTTTTTTTTTTTTTTATATTACACATCATAACATGTACGTTGGTCCAGTTCATAGATCACAGAGAAGAAAAACAGTTAACAGATATTATGCAGAGAGTGTAAAGCACCAATCAAATAGAAATAATGTGACAACATGAATTAAACCTCAGTTCACAATTCATTTATGCTTTATGGACCACAAACCTCTAATCTTCCAGACCTTAAAGGGAGAGCCTTGATCTTCATAAACTATTCCCTCTTATACAGTAATATTATGGACACACAGTAATATTACCTTTACATTTTTCTGATATCCATAATTTGGCAGTTTACTTTCTGGCTATTAATAACAAATCTCAGATGGTGTACATATCATGAGATGAGAGACTGATATTGCCAGGAGGCAGACAAAGGGGGTCATTGACATAAAAATACTAAATATGGTCACAAAGGTCCAGTATATCTGTCATTTTGAGCATCTCCAAATCATATGCACTAAACTTCAATGAAAAGGTGACACATGGGAAATTTAGGATAGGGAGAATAAGTACTTTATAAGTACAGATATCCCTCAAGGGAATCACATTGCTACTCTTGATAAAACTCTGAATGACAGTAAAATCCAAACTCACCTAGTGCTGGGTCTGCACACTCCTTGTACAACTCTGGAGTACAGTATGATGCATCACCTGGATAAAAAGTAATAATAAAAACTGGTTTTAGTAAACCCAAGTACATTTATACAATTCAAGAACCACATTTATATAATTTAAAGAAACACTGAAGCAAAAAAAAAAAAAAATGATATAATGAATTGGTTGTGTACTATGAATAATTACTAGAAGTTTAGCAGCAAAGAAAATATTCTCATATTTTTATTTTCAGGTATATAGTGTTTTTTCTAACATTGCATCATTCTCTAATATGTGCAGATTACACAACACTCAGCATTCAAAATGAGTCTTTCAGAGCAGTCTGTGAAGTAATGACCTCTCCACTAGCAGAGAAAAAGTAAACAGTACACTTAAGGCCCATACACACGTCGGATTTCCGCGAACGACGGGTCGTTTGAACGTCCCGTCGTTCCGTCGTTCGCCCGCTAAATCGGGCGTGTGTACAGACTATCGTTCGTTTGATAAGAGTGAGTTTAAGAGATCCGCCGGGCGGATCGCTCAAACCCACTCTTATCAAACGAACGATAGTCTGTACACACGCCCGATTTAGCGGGCGAACGACGGAACGACGGGACGTTCAAACGACCCGTCGTTCGCGGAAATCCGACGTGTGTATGGGCCTTTACAGTTGAGATAATAAAAGTCAGATAACAGCCCTCTCCAGGACTTTGAAAGTCGTCCAGCTTAACCTCCTTAGCGGTAACCCTGTGTGTGACACGGGGTAAGCCGCCGGAGGGTGCCGCTCAGGCCCTGCTGGGCCGATTTACATAATTTTTTTTTTGCTGGACGCAGCTAGCACTTTGCTAGCTGCGCCAGCACACTGATCGCCGCCGGCCCGCGCCCGATCGCCGCTATCTGTTGCGGCGCGCGGGCCCCCCCCCAGACCCCGTGCGCTGCCTGGCCAATCAGTGCCAGGCAGCGCTGAGGGGTGGATCGGGACTCCCAATGACGTCCCGACGTCGCTGACATCATCCCGCCCCGTCGCCATGGCGACGGGGGAAGCCCTCCAGGAAATCCCGTTCTTTGAACGGGATTTCTTGATCGGAGATCGCCGAAGGCGATCGAAGCGGGTGGGGGGATGCCGCTGAGCAGCGGCTATCATGTAGCGAGCCCTGGGCTCGCTACATGATTTAAAAAAAAAAAAACTGCTGCGCTGCCCCCTGGCGGAATTTTTCATACCGCCAGGGGGTTAATTGCTTTTTTGCATAGAGATAACAACTGGAGTTTCTTAACTCTTCCTGTACTGGAAACAATTAGACTGATGTATCTGATCTTAAAGTTTTATTTCTTAGCTGTGCTACACATACAAATCATAATATCATCATTTTTTTTTCGCTTCAGTGTCTCTTTAAGGACATGACAAATTGTAAAACTTAAAACACATACATATCCCAGAGTAAAATGTGCTATAAATTACTTTTTTTCCTATGTGACTGTCACTTACAGTAGGTAGTAAAAGGACAGATCTGCCAGATTTTGGACTAGTCCCACTCTTCATAGGGGATTCTCAATATTTCCTTTACTATTTACAAAAGTGCTTCCTGATAAGGATCTACAAAAAAATGCCAGCCATCCTCCCTCCTTTTGAAATATACAGAAAGCTGCGCTAATGGAAGAAACACAAATTGACACGTGGAGCGCACTAAAGTAAACAATACTGTAAATTGTTCAAACACACGTTAAAAAGATCCAATGCGCTCTATAGCTTGTAACAATGAGAGTTCAGTTCACATAAGTCACCATCCAGCAGCTTAAATCCGTCCAGCTGAATGTCCCAGGGATTCAATCACTTAGTCTCCTCATTGGTCAGCCAACACGTCATAGAGAAATGAAAGAAAAAATATATAGCGTAATCCAGTTACTGCCAAAACTTGCCCTTCACCATCCCAGAGTGAGAACACACCACCTTGTGCTGGGACACACTCCCCCCAATGTGCCCGCACTCACCCAATTAGCCTCCAATCGATCCGGAGGTATGCATATATAGCGTATACAGGGGAAGGCAGGGATCACTCCGGTATATAAGCAATCTAAAACTCAAAAATGCGCCATATAGTGTAAAATCATTTAATAACAAAAGTATAAAAAAACAGTTACACTCACAAGCGTAGATGGTCACAAGCGCATTGTATCATGTGTAAATAGCAGTCCCGGGTAGCCGCTCACACACACGCTCCGCTTCAGACCCTAACGTCCTGTGATTTCCTGGATCTATCGGTCATGTGACATAGCTCCGCCCTATGCATTTCGTCATGTAGAATGACTCATCATCCTCCCTCCTTGTTTGCACACTATCTTGGCAGAGGGATTGAGCAATGGCAAGTTCAGCAAGTGCTTTTCTAAATATAGTAAAAACCTGATAATCTTCCATGAGGAAATGGACAAGTCCAAACCCTGACACATCTGTCAGATTTTCACTATTTACTGCAAGTGACAGCGACATAGGAAAAAAGTTAATTACAATGTATTTTACTCTAGGAGAAATGTTAGTTTTATATTTTACAATTTTCTCATTATAGTCATCCTTTAAAGGCAGTTCCGTTAAATGTAGAGAAGAGAGACATGAGAGAGACATAAAGCATTTTAGATCTGAGTTTAGTAATTCCACCAGTGCAAAAGCCACAGAGGTATTAATCTTAGTGCAAATTGTGCAGTGGGAACCAGGAGAGTTTTACACTCTCAGCACTGCAATTCCCCCCCCCCCCCCCCCGCCCCCTTCCATAAAACAGCCGTAGTGAGAGATGTCTAAGCATGGCTTGGGGGACAATTTATTGACTATGACTATGCAAAGCACTTACAGCAGTAAACTTTTACCACTAAACCACAAAAAATGAACAGACACTGAGGCTGATGCAGAGTCCCCATGGAGCAGGGTCATGTTTGTGGCTGCAGCCTCTGCAACCCCTATTCCTATACCATTAATTTCTAGAAAGAGGAAATGCTATATACAAAGGCATAATGTGCAGTCCAAACCAAAAATGCCTGTTCTTATTCCTCTAATGGTCTGGCCAACCGGCCTCAATTTGAACAGAGGTTTAGTGGGTATGGATTTCCTATTAACAGTCTCTCTTGCACTAAGGAAACAGTAGACTGCTTATGCCCTCCTTAAAGGACCTGTGTCGGGAAAATCTTAAAATTTAAAATACATGTAAACATGTACAAATAAGCAGTACGTTTCTTCAAGAGTAAAATGAGCCATAAATCACTTTTCTCCTGTGTTGCTGTCATTTACACTAAGTAGTAGAAATCTGACTTTACCGACAGATTTTGGACTAGCCCATCTTCTCATAGGGGGTCCTCAGGGTTTTCTTTATTTTCAAAAGCACTTAGTGAATGGCAGTTGCTTCGTCCAACTGCCAAAAAAGTGTACGGTGAGCAGGGAGGCTGGCCAGCATCAGTGTATTAATCTTTTTCAGGGAGTGTCTTTATAAAGAATAAAGGCCATGCTGAGAATCCCTTATGGAGAGTTGGACTAGCCTAAAACCTGTTGGTAATGTCGGATTTCCACTACCTACTGTAAGTGACAGCAACAAAGGAGATAAGTAATTTATGACTCATTTTACTGAGGAAGAAATGTACTTCTTATTTGTATGTGTTTTAAATTCTAAGATTTTCATGACAGTTCCTCTTTAACCCAGGAGGCTCTTGCAAAACAGGGCAGACATCAGAGGCAATGCTCTTTTGAAGCCATTTTAACTGCCAATCAAGTGGGTTCACCCTCCATTTATAGATTTGTCTAATGTATGGCAGACTTGTCAAACTATGGGCTGATGGCTACAATTGGTAGCAACTGGAATAGAGGCGGTCCTGACTGATGATGGCTGACTGGCAACATATTGCCGGTGGGGATTATCCAGGAACAGCTGCTACCAAGCAAAGTGATTTATGGTTTTGCTACTAAGAGGTCCAATGTGTAAAAGTGCAAAGTACACATTTTAATGTTTATCTTTTAATAAAACACATCACTCCCTGCAGTAAGTTATAGTACCATATCCTATTACACAACTATCCAGCGATAAGCACTGGCAAGTTCTTAAATTAGGCGATGGGGCATTCAATGACATAAATACTCAGTGGTGACCGGCGCAGCTGTGGAGGGATTCAGCGATGTTCGGCGGCTCAATGGGGAGCTCTGGAGGTCTCCATGTTAAAAGAGACCCCCAGATGCAGCAGCAAAGATGGCGGCGGATGTTTGGTGGGTGCACCTGAATCTCTGGGGAAGGAGGGAGCAGTGCTGTGGTGCTGAAGGACAGCACCAGAGAGTAAAACCTCGCTCCCCATCGCCCGGGACATGGGACCATCGCTCAGGATTTTGCCTGAGTAATGCTCCTTAAAGAGACACTGAAGTGAAAAAAAAATTATGATATTATGATTTGTATGTGTAGTACAGCTAAGAAATAAAACATTAAGATCACATACATCAGTCTAATTGTTTCCAGTACAGGAAGAGTTAAGAAACTCCAGTTGTTATCTCTATGAAAAAAAGCCATTAAGCTCTACGACTTTCAAAGTCGTCGAGAGGGCTGCTTTCTGACTTTTATTATCTCAACTGTTATTGAACTATTTACTATTTCTCTGCCAGAGGAGAGGTCATTAGTTCACAGACTGCTCTGAAAGAATCATTTTGAATGCTGAGTGTTGTGTAATCTGCACATATTATAGAATGATGCAATGTTAGAAAAAACACGATATACCTGAAAATAAAAAATATGAGAATATTTTCTTTGCTGCTAATCTTCTAGTAATTATTCATAGTACACAACCAATTCATTATATCATATTTTTTTTTTTCGCTTCAGTGTCTCTTTAATGATCAGCCATCATGCGAATGAAACCAGGCCCGACAATAGGATTTGCTGATAATCCTCGAGTGATGGCAAGGTGTGATGGCTATTGGAGGATCAAGGCGGCTGGGGAAGACAAAGAGGAACTGGGTCTCGACCTGGATTTAAAGGCTATAAAAGCTCAATCCTTTATTGTATCACAGCATCAGTACACACAATATTTCGGCATGCAGGCCTTTGTCAAGTGCACTGGTAACACCTGGCAAGTAATATAAAGTTTATTTACCTGGTAAGTAATATAAAGTTTATTTAAAGCGCAATCGATTGGCCCCCAAAACGCTGCAGAATCGCTTTGAAAAGTGATTTTGCAGACGCTTATCTACATAGCATTGAGCGCAAATGTGCTCAAAATGCTGCATGTCCTGTGATTGCGATTACTTGAAAATCGCACTAGTGGGTCCCCCCCACTCACTTTCATTGACAAATTGGCATTTTTGAGAATTGCCAGCGATGTCCTAGCCCATAAAGCGATGCAGAAAATATCAGCGCTGTAAATACTAATTAATAATTATATTTAGGTAAGTATAAAAACCTTAAGTGAGTTTCCTCTCTTTAGGTTCCTTTTAAGCTGTAATTGTTTCAGATTTGGTCTCTCTTGATTATTGCACCTGTTTTGGATCCCCAGCACAAAATCAGGAATCACACCTGCATAGACTAATACACAGTATAATGTTTTATGAAGTAGCTAGGCACCCTCCATAACAATTATAGGGTTTGTAATGCAAGTTCGATTTGTTATTGATGCCTGCAAAACGAATGTAGACCATATTCTTCCTATTCATAGGAATGGAAGTAACAAACAATCACAAGTAAAGTGCTGTTACATTTAGCACAGTGGCGTAGTACTTAGCATTCTTGCTTTGCAGTGCTGGGTCTGTGGTTCAAACTCCAGCCAGGGCACTATCTGCAAGGAGTTTGTATGTTCTCCCCATGTCTGCGTGGGTTTCCTCCGGGGACTCCAGGTCCCTCCCACATTCCAAAAACATACATATAAGTTAATTGGCTCCCCCCTAAAAAAATGTCCCTAGGCTATGATACATACACTACACGATACATACATAGACATATGACTATGGTTGGGATTAAATTGTGAGACCCTCTGAGGGACAGTTAAGTGACAAGACAACATACTCTGTGCAGCGCTGCAGAAGATGTCGGTGTTATATAAATAATAATAATTTAGTTCATTGTATTGAGGAGTGCAAATACTTTATCACAGTCATCACATTGCATAGTTACTACACTGCCATGCAACTCTATGGGCTCTTTTTCACAGTGCAACGTTAAAGTCGCACGTTATAAAATACTTTAACGCAGAGTAACACACAGCAATGCAAAGTCTGTGCGACATTCACAGTGCACACGTTGCGTTAGTGTGTAACGTGTAGCATTATTAAAAGATGCTGCATGCTGTGCATTTAGCAATTGATCTGCTGCGTTACTTGTATTGCACATGCTCAGTAATGTGTTTTGTCCTTTTTTAAAATGTTCTGCATGCGCCGTTTTCGTTCCATAGTAAATACATTTTCTAACGTGCGACTTTAACGTCGCACTGTGAAAGTGTATATGCGTTGCGTCAGGGCCGCGTTGTGCGACCTTAACATCGCATCAAGCTCCAGCCAGGACACTATCTGCATGGGCAGCACGGTGGCGTAGTGGTTAGCTCTCTCGCCTTGCAGCGCTGGGTCCCTGGTTCGAATCCCAGCCAGGGCACTATCTGCAAAGAGTTTGTATGGTCTCTCCGTGTCTGCGTGGGTTTCCTCCGGGCACTCCGGTTTCCTCCCACATTCCAAAAACATACAGATAAGTTAATTGGCTCCCCCTAAAATTGGCCCTATACTACAGTACTTACACTACATAATATAGACATATGGCAATGGTAGGGATTAGATTGTGCGCTCCTTTGAGGGACAGTTAGTGACAAGATATATATATATATATACTGTACAGCGCTGCGTAATATGTCGGCGCTATATAAATACTAAATAATAATAATAATAATCAAGCGCAACGTCCCACTGTGTAAGTAGCCTAAGTGTACTCATGTACCATACCTGGCATATGTACCATCCGACAGTTACAGTTCTCCACCAGATATCGGGTCTCACAGTCGATCCGACATGCAGAAATGCTGTAGGTGTCAAAGAACTCTGAATCCATAGCACCCGATCTGCAGTCTCCCCAGGGCGGCGGCAGGTATGTCAGCTGTAAGAAGTGTGAGAAGAATGAGAGGGGTGATGGGAAGGATAGAGCAGATCCAGATTGATGAAGACAGACAAGCAGACAGAAGATAAGCAAGCATTAGATAAGCAGCTAAAGTAGCTGTAATATTCTATATCTATGAGGCTTCTGATCACTGCCACAACCTTTCATGCTTAATGATTTCATCTATCATGTCATACATACACAGATGTAGCTGCTGCCTTGTGAGGTGACACATCTCAACACATCATCCAATAAAAGGTCACTCAGATGGTGAGCTTCCTCCATAATCATCTATTTACTGATGGGATGCTAAATGAGAGATGTGTGTGTTACACTTATTAGAATTTGTGTGCGTTGTGCAGAATTGCGATTTTGCAATTTTTTCATCGCACATCTAATGTATCTCAATGTCACAGACGAATATTTGGAAAAGGTCAATGAAAATATATTAATTTAATCTGTGGTTTTCTTATTTAGCGTGCAATTTAGCTTTTTTCACCTCTGTTCAGGGTGCCTGTTTAAACTGGGCTGCAGTGTTGCTTTCTTTTCTGTGTGCGATTTGCATGCAATGTAAGTTAATAAAAACACAGCAAAATTGCATTTGTTACACAAAGATCACATCTGTTTTGAGCTTAAAGAAAACCTGAACTGAACATTAAAAGTCAAAATAAGCATACACAAGTCATACTTACCTTCCATGTTGTCTACTCTTCAGTGTCTTTCTCCTGTCCCGCGTCCTGTTTGTTCACTGTGATCAAGGGAATTTTCCGTCCTCCATTTTGAAAATGGCCATTACCCATAACAGCTTTCTGGTCAGCACACAGTTAAACTGTAACATCGCCCACTTGAGCCATAGGGAAATATGGACATTACCTGGTACATCAGTTTTCCTCTCAGCTATAACTGACAGCAACTGATATTTTATTGACAGAAACTGATATATTTCAGATCTGACAAAATATTGTCAGAACTGGAAGGGATTATTATCAGACGAAAATGGTGAGCTTCTGAAAGGAACTGATGGCAAGTTAACTTTGTAATGTTCATTTGAAGTTACCTCATGTGTTTATTTTAAATATTTTTACTCAGTACAGGTTCTCTTTAAGCTATGTACACACATGTGATAACGACCGTTTCAACCAACATCTAATATGTGTGCAGCGGCCGCATTGCTCAGGCATCGTTTAAGATCGTTAAAGATCTGTCCTGTCGGATGCTTAATGACCCCCGATGCCTGAGCACTGCTGATCGCAATGCTATTTTAAACTCCAAAATGACCAATTGAAGCCACTCCATCATTCGCCAATCGTCATCCCTCCATCCATAGAAACAGAACACATCACTAGCCTCAACGGTCGTTCCCCGACAATTCTTGTATGTGTGTACTTAGCTCTAGATACATTCTCATGTTAATGCAAAATGCAGGAACGGATGTGCGGAAAACAGAGAGCGCCTTAATTGCCCATGCTATCATTTTTGCAGAGGGATCCTAATAAGTCTAGTTACACCACTTTCTGGTTGATTTTGTTACGAGAGTGCAACCACTTCCAGCTTGTCTGGACACCCAAGTGAAGTCGGGTTTATACACCTCCACCTGCTTTCATCGGTTGGTTGCCCTTCTGCAACCCGCCTTTGTGAGTATTACTTATTACACTTCTCCACCTATTATCTACTGTTACATACTGCACCATCCGGGCTTCTGTTGTTTCTGTGTTTTTTCACTTACCCTGGAGCAATTTGTTTGGTTGCTGTTCTACCTCCATTTTCTGGCTATAATATAAATTTACTTTTTTTAAATTCATACATGCCATGTATTCCTATCTGATGTGAATTTATACGTGATTGTAATGTCTTTTGATGGCATTTGTCCTTTTTTTTTCCCCAATAGACACCCTTGTAAACTGAAATAAGCATGCAAGCCATAATCACCGGTACTTGCATCTCGTTGACTGTCTCTTATGAAAACCACCAATTTTACTTTTGACTCAATATTTTGATTGAAAATGCTTGAAAATAGACATTCAAGGATCCATCTGATCATACTTCTTGTCAGAAATTGAAAAAGAAATGCCTGACTCCTCTGGACAGGTACCAATGCGTGATAATGAGTGTTTTAGGTTAGTATTTTGCACATTTATATTTATTTTTCAATTTAACCATTTTTGTTGGAAAGTTAACGTAATGATCTGAAAGTGCCTTTTGCGTTGGTTTTGATGAACAAAATTGATTAATTGAATAGAAAATAAATATTGCCACTTTTCTGGTTACAATGAAAGCAGAATTATCTTTCCCTTTCTTTTGATAGCAGACTTACAAGTGGCTGACTTAAAGTAAACCTGAGATGGGAAAACAGGCTATATTTATACTTACCTGGGGGTTCCTCCAGCCACATAAGGTGCATGGAGTGCCTTGCCATCCTCTCCAGTTGCTCCGTTCTCTTCTAATCCTCTTTGGCCTGGCCATTAGCGCACCCTACATCATGCTCCCGCAGCCAGGAGCGTTCTGAAAGGTCCCGGGCGGGGGAGTGCGTGGCTGGGCATGGACAGGAGCGAACGACTGGCTGTGACTGGCCATATTACCGGGAAGAATTAGAAGATAACGGAGTGACCAAAGAGGATGACAAGGGAGCCCATGCATCTCATGGGAATGGAAGCAGCCCCAGGTAAGTATAAATATAGCCTGTAGACCCATCTCAGGTACACTTTAAAGGGATACTGTAGGGGGGTCGGGGGAAAATGAGTTGAAGTTACCCGGGGCTTCTAATGGTCCCCCGCAGACATCCTGTGCCCGCGCAGCCACTCACCGATGCTCCGGCCCCGCCTCCAGTTCACTTCTGGAATTTCTGACTTTAAAGTCAGAAAACCACTCCGCCTGCATTGCCGTGTCCTCGCTCCCGCTGATGGCACCAGGAGCATACTGCGCAGACCAAAGACCATACTGGACTTGTGCAATACACTCCTGGTGACATCAGCGGGAGCGAGGACACGGCAATGCAGGCGCAGTGGTTCTCTGACTTTAAAGTCAGAAACTCCAGAAGTGAACTGGAGGCGGGGCCGGAGCATCGGTAAGTGGCTGCGCGGGCACAGGATGTCTGCAGGGGACCATTAGAAGCCCCGGGTAACCTCAACTCATTTTCCCCCGACCCCCCTACAGTATCCCTTTAAGCCTGGTACAAAAAGAATTGCACACCTGTGAGGAGTGGTTGATGGTGCTTAAACCCTTAGCAATATAAATCCAAACGATCAGAAAGAGGGACATAGGGGACCGGATAGGCCCTAAAACGATCGTCTGTGTGTGGTCGTCAGATGTCTGGACATGTGTGATGGGACAATAAACTGAATCTGTTCATCTGTTCCTCATTCAAGTTTGTGCAAGTTTGTGTGCGGATCCCTCCTTCTGATTGTTAAGCCTGGTACACGTCTTCAATTCTGATTGGCCAATGTTTGGCCAATTTTATCTCCTCCATCTAGTATGAAGCCAATATATTTTTAATTTTATGAACAGATTGTATATTCTCATACTACAAGGAGGTGGTAAAATTGGTTAGTGATCAGCTAATATAAATTGAAGGTGTTTACCAGGCTTTAAGCCAATCAGTGACCAATTTTGCCACCTCCATGTAGCATGAGGGTCAACAGATTTTGAAGAGTATGAACAGATTTTGTAGGTAAGCTCTCTTACTACATGAAAGTGGTAAAATTGGTCAGTGATTGGCCAATCAAAATCGAAGGTGTGTACAAGGCCTTAGGGTGCATACACACATCTGATTTTGATTGTCCAATCACTAGTCCTATGAACAGATCGTCTAGTTAAGCTTTCATACTACATGGAAGTGGCAAAATTAGCCAATCATTTGCCAGTCAATATTAGATGTGTACCACGCTTCACCAATCTGCAAACACAGATTTTAAAACAGAATCACACAATGTAGTGCTTAAAGGACATCCAAGGTGAGATGTGACATCATGAGATAGACATGTGTATGTACAGTGACAAGCACACAAATTACTAGGCTGTGGTCCTTTTTTCTTTCTTTGCCTGAAAGAGTTAAACATCAAGTATGCAAGTGACAGTTTCTGTCCGGGTCGGGATCGGGTCTGACTAAGTCAGACTATAGCATAACCCTCAGTGATAGGTAATTACATCTATAAAACACTTTCCTGTCAAAGCAGAAGAGAGACAAAATGGGTCAATAATTCATAGATTTGAGCTCTGGCATACTTCAATGAAGGTGTCATTGAGCAGAGACTATGAAACAGAAAAAAACTAAAAACTAGATTAAAATATAAAATAAAACTGGGATATCTAAAAAAAAAGTAATTTTTAGGAGAAGGAAGATAGATACAAATGTTTTTCTCATCAGTTTATTTTCACTTCGGATGTCCTTTAATGGGAAATTGCTTAGCTTCTTTGTACAAACAGAACTGGAGTTTCCCCTGGATAACTAGTGTGCATTGAATTGGGACACTGTGCACTTGTACATTCTCATCTTATTGGCCAGTGTGAAATGACAGGTAATTAGTAACCTGTACTCCAGGAGAGATCTCCATTTGTCATCATCTTGCTGTGACCTATTCATGGAAACTCCTGCTTATTGTGAATCTTTCCATGTTGTGTTTAACTCGGCGCCCTAATTCACATAAAGGGCTTGATTTATTGAACCGTGATAACTCATATCACGGCCGTTTTCTCACGTGTTTTCACGTTTGCGCGCGATCTCGAACTTTCACGCACAAATGCGAGTTTGTAACTCGCAATTGTGCGCGAAAATTCTCAATCGCGCGCAAACGTAAAACACGCGCAAAACCTGCCGTGATATG
Organism: Hyperolius riggenbachi; assembly: GCF_040937935.1. Taxonomy (NCBI): domain Eukaryota; kingdom Metazoa; phylum Chordata; class Amphibia; order Anura; family Hyperoliidae; genus Hyperolius; species Hyperolius riggenbachi. The sequence goes on along the minus strand of NC_090647.1, from coordinate 117,464,174 downwards.
AGTTATCACGGTTTAGTGAATCAAGCCCTAAGAGTGCACACCTGGAAAGGCAAGAAGCCATCAGTATGGAGGTGCATGGACCCCAAGGTGGATGGGGGCCCTTCATAGCAGATCAAAGAATAAAGGGGCTGCACACTGCTGAGAATGACAACGAATGACTACATATGCACATAGCAGTGTGCTTTCCGTATTAACACCCCATGTTGTTATATTTGGGAGACTGGGTTGTCATTGCAGCCAGGTGGGAGTTTTTTTGTTTCTAAGGGCTCTTTCACACTACAGGCAGCGGTGAAAGGCTAAAACGCTGCGTTTTGGCTGCAGGCGTTTTCAAGGCGTTTTGAAGGCATTTTAACGCCTATACATTACAATCAATTGTAATGAGAAACGCCACGATGGGCCCAGAAAAAGCGCCTGGGAGCGTTGAAACGCAACGCTCCAAAACGCGGCGTTTAGTGTGAATGGTAAAATGAAAGTCTATGGACTTTCTTTTACCTAGTAAAACGCCAACTTCGGCCGTGGCGTTAAAACGCCGAAAAAGCCCTCTGGTGTGAAAGGGCCCTAAGCGCTTGTGATTTTAAAAGCTCTAGTTAAAGGATACCCGAACTGACATGCGACATGATGAGATAGACATGTGTATGTACAGTGCCTAGCCCACAAATAACTATGCTGTGTTCCTTTTTTTTCTTTCTCTGCCTGAAAGAGTTAAATATTAGGTATGCAAGTGGCTGACTTAGTCCTGACTCAGACAGGAAGTGACTACAGTGTGACCCTTACTGATAAGAAATTCCAAAAATAAAACACTTTCCTAGCAGAAAATGGCTTCTGAGAGCAAGAAAGAGGTAAAAAGGGGAATTTCTTATCAGTGAGGGTCACACTGTAGTCACTTCCTGTCTGAGTCAGGACTGAGTCATCCACTTACATACCTGATATTTAACTCTTGCAGGCAGAGAAAGAAAAAAAGGAACACAGCATAGTTATTTGTGTGCTAGGCACTGTACATACACGTCTATCTCATCATGTCACATGTCACTTCGGGTATCCTTTAATGAAATGCTATGTGTGTTCTTACTAGAGTTATGTGATCACCCATAGCATTGCATTAGAGCTTTTCAAATCACTAGAGCTTAAAAAGCTATTGCAGTGTGAACCAGCCCTAATTCCAATCATTGGTATGCTTTTGGTTTGCTTTTTATCAATCTCTCCTTGCCAACACGCTACAGCTGATCTTGTTTGCACTTGCATGCTTGTCTGTCTGCACTTCCTGATGAAGGGGACCCTCCAAAGCCCCAAAACGATTGTCAATCTTTGTGTTGACTCATGCATTGAAGAATAAAAACTCTGCCAAACTGCGCCCCAATTGTGCTGGCTGGCCCAGTGGTCACCTCTGCCTTACTTCCCATGCCTGGCATAGGGAGCCACAAAGCTGTCCCTTAGTATTAGGTAGCCAGAGAAACTATCTTTATTAAGTAGCCAGAGGTGCCCCCAAGTATTAGGTAGCTCGCCCCCAGCTGACGGGAGATCTCGTTCGTGAAATGGCGGGAGACAGGTGAGTAACCTCTCATTAAGGCCCTGTTCACAGTGATCAGTTGCATTGCAGAATATTTCTGCATGTCAATTCACTGCCCATACAATTTTATGGGCATGTTCACAGAACTGCGTTGTAAAGGATTGCGTTTACTCATTGCATGCATGCTTAGTATTGAAGTCTGTAGCCATTCTCCATTGCAGTTCACACTCATAACAACACATTATAATGCATGCATTATGCAACTGACCACTGTGAACCTAGCCTTACACTTCGCTCAGTACTCTGCATAGAGAAGGAGGGAGGCACTAGGGGAAGGGAGTGAGCTGTTTTTCCATCATTAAGCGCCTGTAGGCACGTGCCTACAGTGCCTTATACAAAATCCGGCTCTGACCTTTGGAGTGCTAACCAACCTAGGACTTTGTTTATTGTACAGCGTGTTGCTTTGCACACTGGTTATGCACCCAACCCAGGGGCAAACCTGGGTTGTCTTCCTCAGCCACGCACTATACAGTATAATAATATGGTGGGACCAGGGCCGGCGCTACAATTAAGGCAGGGAAGGCAGCTGCCCCAGGGCCCCGGCCGCCTGGGAGGCCCCTGGCCCCCGCTGGCAGCAAACATAAAAAAATCTGTGCAGCCTGCTGCTGCTGCCTGTGTCCTGGGCTGCCGGTGCAGGGTGGGTGTGTGGGTCAGGTGCCGGGGTGCGGTGCGGAGACCGTGAGTTATACAAACAATTTGAGCCAGAGCTGGGGAGCCGAGCGGGGAGGAAGAGATACATACCGCTACCGCCGGTTCCAGCGTCAGGTCACCATGGATACCACCCGGCGTCCTGGGCCCGAGCCGTCCACTCTTCATCCATGACTCAGTGCTGCCGGCTCCACCTCCTGGATGCACATCACGCAGGCATGGACGTCAGTGCGTGGACGTCCATGCCTGTGAGGAAAGAGGAGAGGACGTCGTCACGTGACCGTCGTGACGTGACGTCATCACTGGCTGGCGGCATCAGCGTGCGGTGAGCCTGTCCGGAGCCTGACTGACTCGTATTTAATAATGGTAAGTCAGTCAGGCAAATCAATATATTAAAACGTGTGGATGTGCGTGGGAGGGGGGGGGGGGGTTAAGTAGTATGTGTAAGGGGGGGGGGGACTCGGGGAGGGAGGGGGAATCCCATTTGCCACCCGACAGCTTCATCAATGTGGTGGGGGAGATCCTGATGCCAGGCCTGCCACTAAATTCTTTTTTTTTTTTTATTTATATGTGTAAGGGGGGACTCAGGGAGGGAGGGAGGATTCCCATTTGCTACCCAGCCAGCTTGTTAGCAAGTGTCATCTAGGGGCGCCCCCATTTTTTTCTGCCCCAGGGCCCCATTTCACCTAGAACCGGCCCTGGGTAGGACATCATGCTGGGTACACATAATGCAATTTCCTGTCCGACTGACAGGTTCTGTCAATTATTTCCTAAATGTCCGATCTGCTCCCGATCGACAACGGGATTGACCAGGAGCAGTTGGGATACAGCCAACTAATGACAGCCAACATTGGTAATGAAGAGGAAAGTGAAGCAATCACACAGCAAGGCACAGGGCTGTGCTCATACCTGACTCTTCAGATATTCTGGTGTCTCAACTTGTGCCTGTCCCCAGACACTGCACTGGCCCTGGTCTTAAGGGGGGGTTCTGGGCAGCTGTAATCCCCCCCTGCGTTTGCCTATGCAACCACAGACAGCAAAGTATGCCTCTTGCAGACCCTCTACCTCACTGAGGTATGCTAAAAGGGATCTGTCTGATGTATTATCAGCTAATCAAGAAGATTTTGTTACAGACAGAAAAACAGGCTCTGCCTCCACACAATGATGCTGGAGTGATTTTGGTACAAGGCCCAACTGCACGTCGTTTTACAGTATGCTGCTACAGTATATACTGTATATTAAATGAAATCCTAATAGGGCATGATCTGTATGCAGTAAGATAGATTGCTTGCAAAATACTTTCCTGTTCTGCACATTCAGGAATACTATTTCTAGCAGCTGCCTGTAATTTGCATGTACCTAATATCTTAGCATTAACATCACCTGATGTATGTAGAGAGGAAATAAGAGGACTACAGAGAGATCACCCTGCATTGGGATTCTGTCCTTTCCTGCTGATTTCAGCACTATACACTACAGCTGTAGCTCCCATTCATTAGGCCACAGAGGGCTGATACATGAATGTCTATGTATCATCATGTGTCATTTGGGGCAGAATTTACAGTTTTGCACCCCCCCCCCCCCCCGAGTCATTATTTCTATTTCTCTCTATCCCCCCTCATGTTACGCCATATCTCTTCCTGATTCTGACCTTTCCTGTGTCTCAAAGGTACAGCAAAGTACACGGTAATGCAGGGCTTATTAGGCCTGCTATGTTATGAAACTAATGATCTGTAAACTGAGCAGAGCACCTTCCCTGTCCGGCTTACTGATGTACCAAAACAACCTTCATTGGCCACCATGGCCGTCTCATTTTATAGAGTATAATCGCTCATTCCAGCGATCTGATGCAAACTTGACTAGCAAAGTCACAAGACAAGAACATAAGCAAAGTGTCCACCAGAAGAAGGATCGGGGAACGTGTAGCGATGACCTGGCAATGAACGATTGTTTCCTGATCCATCTTTGAAAATCACTTACTGATCTTTTAGACGATCATGAAAACTACTTCAGGCGTCAATGGGAATGTAAATGATTGTTCATTCATTGATCAGACAAGATGGTTGTTCAATTCGATTGATTGTGGCAAGTAGTTGGGTATCTTTAAAACTATGTCAGGCAATATTGCGAAAACAATTGTTTGTCATAAAACAGTTGCATACATTGCGTTGTGGGTATGGACCTTAAAGGATACCCGAAGTGACATGTGACATGATGAGATAGACATGTGCATGTACAGTGCCTAGCACACAAATAACTATGCTGTGTTCCTTTTTTTTCTTTCTCTGCCCAAAAGAGCAAACATTCAGGTATGCGAGTGACAGTTTCTGCCTGGGTCGGAATATAGCGTAACCCTCACTGATAAGAAATTACAGCCATAAAACACTTTTTCCTGGTAGAAAATGGCTTGTGAGCACAGAAAAGAGATAAAAACAGTCAATAGCTCAGAGATATGGCACACTTCAATGAATGTGTTATTGAGCAAAGACAATGAAACAGTAAAAACTTGAAAAGTAGATTAAAATATACAGTGAAACTGTGGGATACCTAAAAAAAGTCATTTTTAGGAAGAGGAGGATAGATACAATTGTTTATCTCATCACTTTATTTTCATCTCATGTTTTCTTCAAGAGCTACAATGATCTTACTAAATGCTGTTTTGATTTTTTTTATTATTGTTGCCTTATACCTATGTGTGGGCGGAGGAGTCCCAATTATTTCCTCTCAGTATTTCAGGAAATAATTGCTCCATGTATATAATAGCCCACAGCTAGGTCCAATGCTGCACATAAATAGGCAGATGTCTCATTAGCCGTGAGGGGAGGAGTCTCCATATCACGGCTCACTTCTGAAAAGTGTGGGGGCTCTTCTCTGATCTTCTGTCTGTCTCGTGGGAGAATATATCACTGGCTGGTTACAGTCAGGTTTCCTTTGTACTACTAAAAAGCTAATGATTTGCACCAACATTCGCTGAGAAAACTGTGTGTGTGTGCTAACAAGCACTGTGAACGATTGAAGCCCTGGCTATTGTCCTTCATTAAACACTCACACGACTTCTTGGTTTGGGAACACTACTATTGATATTCAGATCGTAAGCATTGCTTGTTGCTGCATGGCCTTTCTTATAAATGTGCTCTTAGCCTTTATTATGTGTAGAGAGGCAGTTCTCTATAACAACAGCATGTCTGCAGACAGTACCAAAGTGCAGCAATATAAATTCTTGCATCTTCAGCTGAGCACAATAATGTTATTTCAGAACTCTGTACAAAGGATACAAACTAAATATAACATAGAAATATTACTCAAGCCTTGTAAATCTTCTACCCAAGTTAAGAAATATTGTAGACTTTTTTTGTAATTAGGCTGTTCAGTTAAAGAACAACTGAAGTGAGAATTATATTGAGGCTGCCATATTTATTTCCTTTTAAGCAGCACCAGTTTCCTGGCAGCCCTGCTGGTCTATTTGACTACAGTAGTGTCTAAATCACACCAGAAAAAAAGCATGCAGCTAATCTCATCAGATCTGGCAATAATGTCAGAAACATCTGATCTGCTGCATGCTTGTTCAGGGTCGACGGCTAAAATTATTAGATCAGAGGATCAGCAGGACAGACCCTTAAAGGACAACCGAGGTGACATGTGACATGATGAGATAGGCATGTGTATCTACAGTGCCTAGCACACAAATGACTATGCTGTGTTCCTTTCTTTCTCTGCCTGAGGGATGGTGCACACCAAGAGCGGTTCTGTGCGTTTTTTAAAAACGCTTGGGGGGGGGGGGGGGGGGAACCGCTTGGCTAATTAATGTGAATGGGATGGTGCACACCAGAGCGGTTAGTTTTCTCCCCAAACGCAAACTCGGGTCTTGCAGCATTTTTGCGGTTTTCTGAGGCGCTTCTGCCTCAATGTAAAGTATAGGAAAGTGAAAAATCTCTCTGCAAAACACTAGATCAGAGCGGTTTTCCAAGTGTTTTTGTTACAGAAGCTGTTTAGTTACAGCTTTACTATAACAACATATAAAATCTGCTACACAAAAACACCCCAAAGAACTCTACGCATGTTTAGATAATTTATCTGAACATGCATAGATTCGCTGTGAAAACAACTCTTCAACAACTCTTCAAAAACAGCCAGCGTTTGCGGATCCGCTAACGGTTTTTGGTGTGCACTGGCCCTGAAAGAGTTAAACATTAGGTATGGAAATGACAGCTTCTGTCTGGGTTGGCACTGGGTCAGACTATAGGGTAACCCTCACTGATAAGTAATTACAGCCATAAAACACTTCCCTGTCAGTAAGTGGCTTCTGAGTGCAGGAAAGAGAAAAAAAAGGGTCAATAGTTTTTGATTTGAGCTCTGGCATACTTCAATGCACATGTCATTGAGCAGAGACAATGAAACAGTAAAACCTTAAAAACTATTTTTAAATATAATATAAAACGGTGGGATATCTAAAAACGTCATTTTTAGGACAAGGATATATAGATATAATTGTTTATCTCATCAGTTTATTTTCACCTCGGATGTCCTTTAACCACTTGCCGACCGCCTACTTCATATTGGCGGCGGCAAAGTGGCAGCCCCAGGACCACGTAACGCAGATTGGCGTCAGGTCCTGGGGCACTCTCTGGCCGGGGATCGCGCGCTGGGATGCGCGCGCATCCACCGGCAATAGGCTCCGCCCACCCGCGACGTCAACCCGCCGGCCAATCGGAAGCGCCGGCGGGTTGTTAACCCGACGATCCCCGGATAGGAAGCGTATAATACGCTTTGTAATGTTTACAAAGTGTATTATACAGGCTGCCTCCTGCCCTGGTGGTCCCAGTGTCCGAGGGACCACCAGGGCAGGCTGCAGCCACCCTAGTCTGCACCCAAACACACTGATCTGCCCCCCCCTGCCCCCTGATCGCCCACAGTACCCCTCAGACCCCCCCCTGCCCACCCCCCAGACCACCATTTGCACACAATCACCCCCCTAATCACCCATCAATCACTCCCTGTCACTATCTGTCAACGCTATTTTTTTTTTTAGTCCCTAAACTGCCCCCTGCTCCCTCCTGATCACCCCCCCACCCCTCAGATTCTCCCCAGACCCTCCCCCCCCCTGTGTACTGTATGCATCTATCCCCCCTGATCACCTGTCAATCACCCGTCAATCACCCGTCAATCACCCCCTGTCACTGCCACCCATCAATCAGCCCCTAACCTGCCCCTTGCGGGCAATCTGATCACCCACCCACACCAATAGATCGCCTGCAGATCCGACATCAGATCACCTCCCAAATCCATCGTTTACATCTATTCTCTCCTCTAAACACCCACTAATTACCCATCAATCACCCATCAATCACCCCCTATCACCACCTGTCACTGTTACCCATCAGATTAGACCCTTGCGGGCACCCAATCGCCCGCCCACACGCTCAGATTGCCCTCAACCCCCCCCCCCCCCTTATTGATTCGCCAGTGCATTATTTACATCCGTTCTTCCCTGTAATAACCCACTGATCACCTGTCAATCACCCCCTGTCACTGCCACCCATCAATCACCCCCTGTCACTGCCACCCGTCAATCAGCCCCTAACCTGCCCCTTGCGGGCAATCTGATCACCCACCCACACCAATAAATCGCCCGCAGATCCGACATCAGATCACCTCCCAAATCCATCGTTTACATCTATTCTCTCCTCTAAACACCCACTAATTACCCATCAATCACCCATCAATCACCCCCTATCACCACCTGTCACTGTTACCCATCAGATTAGACCCTTGCGGGCACCCAATCGCCCGCCCACACGCTCAGATTGCCCTCAACCCCCCCCTTATCGATTCGCCAGTGCATTATTTACATCCGTTCTTCCCTGTAATAACCCACTGATCACCTGTCAATCACCCCCTGTCACTGCCACCCATCAATCACCCCCTGTCACTGCCACCCATCAATCAGCCCCTAACCTGCCCCTTGCGGGCAATCTGATCACCCACCCACACCAATAGATCGCCCGCAGATCCGACATCAGATCACCTCCCAAATCCATCGTTTACATCTATTCTCTCCTCTAAACACCCACTAATTACCCATCAATCACCCATCAATCACCCCCTATCACCACCTGTCACTGTTACCCATCAGATTAGACCCTTGCGGGCACCCAATCGCCCGCCCACACGCTCAGATTGCCCTCAACCCTCCCCCCTTATCGATTCGCCAGTGCATTATTTACATCCGTTCTTCCCTGTAATAACCCACTGATCACCTGTCAATCACCCCCTGTCACTGCCACCCATCAATCACCCCCTGTCACTGCCACCCATCAATCAGCCCCTAACCTGCCCCTTGCGGGCAATCTGATCACCCACCCACACCAATAGATCGCCCGCAGATCCGACATCAGATCACCTCCCAAGCGCAGTGTTTACATCTATTCTCTCCTCTAAACACCCACTAATTACCCATCAATCACCCCCTATCACCACCTGTCACTGTTACCCATCAGATTAGACCCTAATCTGCCCCTTGCGGGCACCCAATCACCCGCCCACACCTCAGAACGCCCTCAGACCCCAGCCCTGATCACCTCGCTAGTGCATTGCTTGCATCTATTTCCCCCCTCTAATCACACCTTGAGACACCCATAAATCACCTCCTGTCACCCCCTAGCACACCTACCCATCAGATCAGGCCCTAATTTGCCCCGTGTGGGCTCCTGATCACTCGGCCAAACCCTCAGATCCCCCTCAGACCCCCTTCCGATCACCTCCCCAGTGCATTGATTGCATCTATTTTCCCCTCTAACCGCCCCCTGAGACACCCATCAATCACCTCCTGTCACCCCCCTAGCACTCCTATCCATCAGATCAGGCCCAATTCATCCTGTCATCTAAGAGGCCACCCTGCTTATGACCGTTTCCACAAAATTTGCCCCCTCATAGACCACCTGTCATCAAAATTTGCAGATGCTTATACCCCTGAACAGTCATTTTGAGAAATTTGGTTTCCAGACTACTCACAGTTTTGGGCCCGTAAAATGCCAGGGCAGTATAGGAACCCCACAAGTGACCCCATTTTAGAAAGAAGACACCCCAAGGTATTCTGTTAGGTGTATGATGAGTTCATAGAAGATTTTATTTTTTGTCAAAAGTTAGCGGAAATTGGATTTTTATTGTTTTTTTCACAAAGTGTCATTTTTCACTAACTTGTGACAAAAAATAAAATCTTCTATGAACTCACCATACCCCTAACGGAATACCTTGGGGTGTCGTCTTTCTAAAATGGGGTCACTTGTGGGGTTCCTATACTGCCCTGGCATTTTAGGGGCCCTAAACCGTAGGGAGTAGTCTAGAAAACAAATGCCTCAAAATGACCTGTGAATAGGACGTTAGGCCCCTTAGCGCACCTAGGCTGCAAAAAAGTGTCACACATGTAGTATCGCCATACTCAGGAGAAGTAGTATAATGTGTTTTGTGGTGTATTTTTACACATACCCATGCTGGGTGGGAGAAATCTCTCTGTAAATGGACAATTGTGTGTAAAAAAAATCAAAAATGTGTCATTTACAGAGATAATTCTCCCACCCAGCATGGTTATATGTAAAAATACACCACAAAACACATTATACTACTTCTTCTGAGTACGGCGATACCACATGTGTGACACTTTTTTGCAGCCTAACTGTGCTAAGGGGCCCAAAGTCCAATGAGTACCTTTAGGATTTCACAGGTCATTTTGAGACATTTGGGTTCAAGACTACTCCTCACGGTTTAGGGCCCCTAAAATGCCAGGGCAGTATTGGAACCCCACAAATGACCCCATTCTAGAAAGAAGACACCCCAAGGTATTCCGTTAGGAGTATGGTGAGTTCATAGAAGATTTTATTTTTTGTCACAAGTTAGCGGAAATTGATATGTATTGTTTTTTTTTTCACAAAGTGTCATTTTCCGCTAACTTGTGACAAAAAAAAAATCTTCTATGAACTCACCATACCCCTAACGGAATACCTTGGGGTGTCTTCTTTCTAAAATGGGGTCACTTGTGGGGTTCCTATACTGCCCTGGCATTTTAGGGGCCCTAAACCGTGAGGAGTAGTCTAGAATCCAAATGCCTCAAAATGACCTGTGAATAGGACGTTAGGCCCCTTAGCGCACCTAGGTTGCAAAAAAGTGTCACACATGTGGTATCGCCGTACTCAGAAGAAGTAGTATAATGTGTTTTGAGGTGTATTTTTATACATACCCATGCTGGGTGGGAGAAATCTCTCTGTAAATGGACAATTGTGTGTAAAAAAAATCAAATAATTGTCATTTACAGAGATATTTCTCCCACCTAGCATCTGTATGTGTAAAAATACACCCCAAAACACATTATACTACTTCTCCTGAGTACGGCGGTACCACATGTGTGGCACTTTTTTGCACCCTAAGTGCGCTAAGGGGCCCAAAGTCCAATGAGTACCTTTAGGATTTCACAGGTCATTTTGCGACAATTGGTTTCAAGACTACTCCTCGCGGTTTAGGGCCCCTAAAATGCCAGGGCAGTATAGGAACCCCACAAATGACCCCATTTTAGAAAGAAGACACCCCAAGGTATTCCGTTAGGAGTATGGTGAGTTCATAGAAGATTTTATTTTTGTCACAAGTTAGCAGAAAATGACACTTTGTGAAAAAAAACAATTCAAATCAATTTCCGCTAACTTGTGACAAAAAAAAAAAATCTTCTATGAACTCACCATCCTCCTAATGGAATACCTTGGGGTGTCTTCTTTCTAAAATGGGGTAATTTGTGGGATTCCTATACTGTCCTGGCATTTTAGGGGCCCTAAACCGTGAGGAGCAGTCTTGAAACGAAATTTCTCAAAATGACCTGTGAAATCCTAAAGGTACTCATTGGACTTTGGGCCCCTTAGCGCAGTTAGGGTGCAAAAAAGTGCCACACATGTGGTATCGCCGTACTCAGGAGAAGTAGTATAATGTGTTTTGGGGTGTATTTTTCCACATACCCATGCTGAGTGGGAGAAATATCTCTATAAATTGACAATTGTGTGTAAAAAAAATAAAACAATTGTCATTTACGGAGATATTTCTCCCACCCAGCATGGGTATGTGTAAAAATACACCCCAAAACACATTATACTACTTCTCCTGAGTACGGCAATACCACATGTGTGGCACTTTTTTGCAGCCTAACTGCGCTAAGGGGCCCAAAGTCCAATGAGCATCTTTAGGCTTTACAGGGGTGCTTACAATTAGGCACCCCCCAAAATGCCAGGACAGTGAACACACCCCACAAATGACCCCATTTTGGAAAGTAGACACTTCAAGGTATTCAGAGAGTAGCATAGTGAGTCCGTGGCAGATTTCATTTTTTTTTTGTCGCAAGTTAGAAGAAATGGAAACTTTTTTTTTTTTTTTTTTTTGTTACAAAGTGTCATTTTCCGCTAACTTGTGACAAAAAATAAAATCTTCTATGAACTCACCATCCCTCTCACTGAATACTTTGGGATGTCTTCTTTCCAAAATGGGGTCATTTGGGGGGGATTTGTACTATCCTGGAATTTTAGCCCCTCATGAAACCTGACAGGTGCGCAGAAAAGTCAGAGATGCTTGAAAATGGGAAAATTCACTTTTGGCACCATAGTTTGTAAACGCTATAACTTTTACCCAATCCAATAAATATACACTGAATGTTTTTTTTTTTATCAAAGACATGTAGCAGAATAACTTTCGCGCTCAAATATATAAGAAATTTTACTTTATTTGAAAAATGTCAGCACAGAAAGTTAAACAAGTCATTTTTTGGACAAAATTCATGTCTTTTTTGATGAATATAATAAAAAGTAAAACTCGCAGCAGCAATCAAATAGCACTGAAAGAAAGCTGTATTAGTGACAAGAAAAGGAGGTAAAATTCATTTAGGTGGTAGGTTGTATGACTGAGCAATAAACCGTGAAAGCTGCAGTGGTCCGAATGGAAAAAAAGGCTCTGGTCCTTAAGGGGTTTTATGACTGCAGTCCTTAAGTGGTTAAGGCCCCAGAGCCTTTTTTCATTCTGATGTTCATAATCTCTGTGATTGGCTCACTGTGATCACCTGGTAAGAAGCAAATGAAACTGTCTCCTTGCCCATATGCAGAAGCTCGGCTGTAACATAACAGCCGAATCTGCGGACACAGCGAGCAGTGATCAGATCGGGACCGTGGGAAGCAGCAACGTATAATATATGCTGCACCAGAGATAGAGTTCTGCAAGATTCCCACTATCGCAGTCACAAGAGGGTTAAAATGGGATGAAACTCAAATTTTATCTGTTGTCTAAAACAGTAAAAACAGCAAAAAATGAATAGGTAAAATTATTTGACTGTTTTCCAAGGTACTGGAAGGGTTAACGCTCACATTTTCACTTAATTTAGCTGCTATATAAGCTTGCAGTTGCTGGCCGGAGGAGTGGATGTACAGTATCTTCATAGTCTAGTAATGTCCTGTTTGCTGCATCGCACACTAAGGGCTATGCACAACTGCCCCTACTTGGGCATCTGTAAGGGTGATGCATGGTCAGTCAGTGGAGGCAAAGCAGTGAATTTGGGAACTGCCATAGGTGCCCATGTTGAACTAGCAAATTAGTAGCGGTGGAGTTGTAGCAAAACTCTGCTTCAGCTTCGTACATGGAGGGTGCGGTAGTTAATGGATTGCGGGAGGGTCTGGCCTGCGTGGCTGGAGTGGGTACATTTTTTGCCTTGATAGGCTAGGAGCAGTAGTGCAGCGGGGTTTGGCTACTCCAGGAATTCAGGGCTGGAGCTTCCATACGAAAAAATAGGCAATTGCCCCAGGGCCCCAGAGCCTGTAAGGGCCCTCAAGGTGTCCCTCCTCCATCTTAATTGTTGCTCCCCAGGGACTCTGCAAAGTCTTTGCCAGAGTAGCGTCTCATCTGTGCTGGCGGGCAGGTGAGACACTACACTGACATAGACACTGCAGAGGTTGTATACTAGGGAGCACAGTTGGAAGGTGATTGGGGGAGGGTCAGCAGCCAACTCAGGGGCCCAGGAGGGAAATTTGGCCTCAACAAAGGGCCCTTAATGACGTTTTGGCCGGGGTGCTGTTGGGGGGCCCCAGGCTAATTTTGCCTTAGGGCCCAATTGTTACTTGAACCGGCCCTGCAGGAATTATGTAGGTAAGGTCTGGGGGTGTTAGTGTTAGGGGCATATATGGGGGGAGGGGGTATTGTTAGTAGTAGGTGGGGGGAGGTTAGAGTTAGGAGCAAATAGGGAAACGTGAGTGTGAGGGTTAGGTTACAGAGGGTTATGGTAGAATATAATCAGGGATAGTAGAATACAGGTAAGATTTATGGTATTCTACTGTTGGTATTACCTCCCGCCTATTTTTCCAAGTGCCCCTATTACATATACAGTATGCTAGTGGACGGGGTTAGACCAAGGTTACTGAGAAGGACTGTCCAGCACCCTTCGCAGGTCTAACATTACTCTGGTAGGCAAGTGGAGGAAGGAGTTCCATCTGGTATGTCAGTAAAAAGCAAGTCATTGTTATGGATTTATATCAGTGAGTTTAGGCCTAGGTCTAGTTTTGCACCACTTGAAGAAGGAATGCAATAAGCAAGCAGGGCATACTTACTCTCTGTTCCTGGCAAGACACAAAAGTCTGAAATCCGGGAGCCACACCAAATCCAAGCTGGTCAATGAAGGGAGGTTCATTCTGACTATGAATCTGAACTTTGATTCCAGCTTCAAAAGACGTCTCATCTACAGTATGGAGGACACATGGTAACTCAACGGTCCAAATGAAAACTCAGTAAATGAAAGAAAGTGGATTTACCTACCAGTCTCTCCCCAGACCGGTAAATATTCATCCTGTTGTATGTCCAGCATCAGCTCCAGGCCATTCCCCGTGCCACCTTTCGTAGTAACCAAGAGAGGTCTTCCATTCTGGCCTGAGTTAAACGTGTAACACTTGCCGTATCTTGTGAAGACCTGTCAGGAGAGACAGAAACAAGGCATCAACAGCAGTCAAAAAACATGTGTTTTTTTAAAGTCATAAATAAAGCCAGAATATTTTTCCACAAAAGCACATGGGTGGCCGACTTTGTCACTGACCACCCGTAATTTCCAGCATTTGTGATTAGCATGGGTAGCCATATTTGTAGCAGAGTACATAAAAGCTTAGTTCACTTGATCTTCCTTTGAGTGGTCTGCTTTAAATAACTGATTACTAAAAGTGAATATATTGAAGATACAATTTGGAGTATGTGTTGCAGCCCCACTGCTAGTAAAAAATATTGGTAATTTACATTACTAATATTTTACTATGCACAACTGGCACCCATTCTCACTTGAACTTTCCCCTCCTATTGCCTGCAACTAACTCTCCCCTCCTAATTTTGGATAGTAAAATTTTGGTAAATATTACTAATATTTCACTACAGCTAAAGCTAAACCTAATCCTACTCTCATACAGAACCCTTCCCCCTCCAATGCCTATCCCTAACCGACCCTCCCCCCAACACATAACCTTTAAACCCCCTTTCTGGCACCTAAGCTTAACCCTCCCTACTTTAAACCTCCTTCCTGATGCTTAACCTTAACCCCCCCTCTCCCAACAAACCCCCTTCCAGCAACCAACCTTAACCATCCCCAGGGGTGCAAGCCGCCTATTGACACTTAATCTTAATCCCCCCACCACCACCACAAAACCCCTTTTAGAAACCTGACCTTAACCACTTGAGGACCGTGGGCTTTACCCCCCTTAATGACCGGCCACTTTTTTTCCATTCAGACCACTGCAGCTTTCACGGTTTATTGCTCGCTCATACAACCTACCACCTAAATGAATTTTGGCTCCTTTTCTTGTCACTAATAAAGCTTTCTTTTGGTGCTATTTGATTGCTCCTGCGATTTTTACTTTTTATTATATTCATCAAAAAAGACATGAATTTTGGCAAAAAAATGATTTTTTTAACTTTCTGTGCTGACATTTTTCAAATAAAGTAAAATTTCTGTATACATGCAGCGCGAAAAATGTGGACAAACATGTTTTTCATAAAAAAAAAAACCATTCAGTGTATATTTATTGGTTTGGGTAAAAGTTATAGCGTTTACAAACTATGGTGCAAAAAGTGAATTTTCCCATTTTCAAGCATCTATGACTTTTCTGACCACCTGACATGTTTCATTAGGGGCTAGAATTCCAGGATAGTATAAATACCCCCCAAATGACCCCATTTTGGAAAGAAGACATCCCAAAGTATTCACTGAGAGGCATAGTGAGTTCATATAAGATATTAATTTTTGTCACAAGTAAGCGGAAAATGATACTTTGTGACCAAAAAAAAAAAAAAAGTTTCCATTTCTTCTAACTTGCGACAAAAAAAATGAAATCTGCCACGGACTCACAATGCCCCTCTCTGAATACCTTGAAGTGTCTACTTTCCAAAATGGGGTCATTTGTGGGGTGTGTTTACTGTCCTCGCATTTTGGGGGGTGCTAATTTGTAAGCACCCCTGTAAAGCCTAAAGGTGCTCATTGGACTTTGGGCCCCTTAGCGCAGTTAGGCTGCAAAAAAGTGCCACACATGTGGTATTGCCGTACTCAGGAGAAGTAGTATTATGTGTTTTGGGGTGTATTTTTACACATACCGATGCTGGGTGGGAGAAATAAATGACAATTTTTTAATTTTTTTTACACACAATTGTCCATTTACAGAGATCTTTCTCCCACTCAGCATGGGTATGTGTAAAAATACACCCCAAAACACATTATGCTACTTCTCCTGAGTACGGCGATACCACATGTGTGGCACTTTTTTGCACCCTAAGTGCGCTAAGGGGCCCAAAGTCCAATGAGTACCTTTAGGATTTCACAGGTCATTTTGAGAAATTTCGTTTCAAGACTACTCCTCACGGTTTAGGGCCCCTAAAATGCCAGGACAGTATAGGAACCCCACAAATGACCCCATTTTAGAAAGAAGACACCCCAAGGTATTCCGTTAGTAGTACGGTGAGTTCATAGAAGATTTTATGTTTTGTCACAAGTTAGCGGAAAATGACACTTTGTGAAAAAAATTAATAAAAATCAATTTCCGCTAACTTGTGACAAAAAATAAAATCTTCTATGAACTCGCCATACTACTAACAGAATACCTTGGGGTGTCTTCTTTCTAAAATGGGGTCATTTGTGGGGTTCCTATACTGTCCTGGCATTTTAGGGGCCCTAAACCGTGAGGAGTAGTCTTGAAACAAAATTTCTCAAAATGACCTGTGAAATCCTAAAGGTACTCATTGGACTTTGGGCCCCTTAGCGCAGTTAGGGTGCAAAAAAGTGCCACACATGTGGTATCGCCGTACTCGGGAGAAGTAGTACAATGTGTTTTGGGGTGTATTTTTACACATTCCCATGCTGGGTGGTAGAAATAACTCTGTAAATGGACAATTGTGTGTAAAAAAATCAAAAGATTGTCATTTACAGAGGCATTTCTCCCACCCAGCATGGGTATGTGTAAAAATACACCCCAAAACACATTATACTACTTCTCCCGAGTACGGCGATACCACATGTGTGGCATTTTTTTGCAGCCTAACTGCGCTAAGGGGCCCAAAGTCCAATGAGTACCTTTAGGATTTCACAGGTCATTTTTGTTTCAAGACTACTCCTCACGGTTTAGAGCCCCTAAAATGCCAGGGCAGTATAGGAACCCCACTAATGAACCCATTTTAGAAAGAAGACACCCCAAGGTATTCCGTTAGGAGTATGGTGAGTTCATAGAAGTTTTTATTTTTTTGTCACAAGTTAGCGGAAATTGATTTTAATTGTTTTTTTTCACAAAGTGTCATTTTCCGCTAACTTGTGACAAAAAATAAAATCTTCTATGAACTCACCATACTCCTAACGGAATACCTTTGGGTGTCTTCTTTCTAGAATGGGGTCATTTGTGGGGTTCCTATACTGCTCTGGCATTTTAGGGGCCCTAAACCGTGAGGAGTAGTCTTGAAACCAAATGTCGCAAAATGATTTGTGAAATCCTAAAGGTACTCATTGGACTTTGGGCCCCTTAGCGTACTTAGGGTGTAAAAAATTGCCACACATGTGGTACCGCCGTACTCAGGAGAAGTAGTATAATGTGTTTTGGGGTGTATTTATACACATACCCATGCTGGGTGGGAGAAATCTCTCTGTAAATGGACAATTGTGTGTAACAAAAATCAAACAATTGTCATTTACAGAGATATTTCTCCCACCCAGCATGGGTATGTGTAAAAATACACCCCAAAACACATTATACTACTTCTCCTGAGTACGGCAATACCACATGTGTGACACTTTTTTGCAGCCTAGGTGCGCTAAGGGGCCCAACGTCCTAATCACAGGTCATTTTGAGGCATTTGTTTTCTAGACTACTCCTCACGGTTTAGGGCCCCTAAAATGCCAGGGCAGTATAGGAACCCCACAAGTGACCCCATTTTAGAAAGAAGACACCCCAAGGTATTCCGTTAAGTGTATGGCGAGTTCATAGAAGATTTTATTTTTTGTCACAAGTTAGTGAAAAATGACACTTTGTGAAAAAAAAACAAAAATCAATTTCCACTAACTTTTGACAAAAAATAAAATCTTCTATGAACTCGTCATACACCTAACAGAATACATTGGGGTGTCTTTTTTCTAAAATGGGGTCAGTTTGTGGGGTTCCTATACCGCCCTGGCATTTTACGGGCCCAAAACCGTGAGTAGTCTGGAAACCAAATGTCTCAAATTACTGTTCAGGGGTATAAGCATCTGCAAATTTTGATGACAGGTGGTCTATGAGGGGGCGAATTTTGTGGAACCGGTCATATGCAGGGTGGCCTTTTAGATGACAGGTTGTATTGGGCCTGATCTGATGGATAGGAGTGCTAGGGGGGGTGACAGGAGGTGATTGATGGGTGTCTCAGGGGGTGGTTAGAGGGGAAAATAGATGCAATCAATGCACTGGGGAGGTGATCGGAAGGGGGTCTGAGGGGGATCTGAGGGTTTGGCCGAGTGATCAGGAGCCCACACCGGGCAAATTAGGGCCTGATCTGATGGGTAGGTGTGCTAGGGGGTGACAGGAGGTGATTGATGGGTGTCTCAAGGTGTGATTAGAGGGGGGAATAGATGCAAGCAATGCACTGGCGAGGTGATCAGGGCTGGGGCCTGAGGGCATTCTGAGGGTGTGGGCGGGTGATTGAGTGCCCTAGGGGCAGATAGGGGTCTAATCTGATAGGTAGCAGTGACAGGGGGTAATTGATGGGTAATTAGTGGGTGTTTAGGGTAGAGAACAGATATAAACACTGCACTTGGGAGGTGATCTGACGTCGGATCTGCGGGCGAACTATTGGTGTGGGTGGGTGATCAGATTGCCCGCAAGGGGCAGGTTAGGGGCTGATTGATGAGTGGCAGTGACAGGGGGTGATTGATGGGTGGCAGTGCCAGGGGGTGATTGATGGGTGGCAGTGACAGGGGGTGATTGATGGGTGATTGACAGGTGATCAGTGGGTTATTACAGGGAAGAATAGATGTAACTAATGCACTGGCGAATTGATAAGGGGGGTCTGAGGGCAATCTGAGAGTGTAGGCGGGTGATTGGGTGCCCGCAAGGGGCAGATTAGGGTCTGATCTGATGGGTAACAGTGACAGGTGGTGATAGGGGGTGATTGATGGGTAATTAGTGGGTGTTTAGGGTAGATAACAGATGTAAACAGTGCACTTGGGAGGTGATCTGACGTCGGATCTGTGGGCGATCTATTGGTGTGGGTGGGTGATCAGATTGCCCGCAAGGGGCAGGTTAGGGGCAGATTGATGGGTGGCAGTGCTAGGGGGTGATTGATGGGTGGCAGTGACAGGGGGTGATTGATGGGTGATTGACAGGTGATCAGTGGGTTATTACAGGGAAGCACAGATGTAAATATTGCACTGGCGAATTGATAAGGGGGGTCTGAGGGCAATCTGAGCGTGTAGGCGGGTGATTGGGTGCCCGCAAGGGGAAGATTAGGGTCTGATCAGATGTGTAACAGTGACAGGTGGTGATAGGAGGTGATTGATGGGTGATTGATGGGTAATTAGTGGGTGTTTAGGGTAGATAACAGATGTAAACACTGCACTTGGGAGGTGATCTAACGTCGGATCTGCGGGCGATCTATTGGTGTGGGTGGGTGATCAGATTGCCCGCAAGGGGCAGGTTAGGGGCTGATTGATGGGTGGCAGTGACAGGGGGTCATTGATGGGTGATTGATGGGTGATTGACAGGTGATTGACAGGTGATCAGGGGGATAGATGCATACAGTACACAGGGGGGGGGGTCTGGGGAGAATCTGAGGGGTGGGGGGGTGATCAGGAGGGGGCAGGGGGGGGATAAAAAAAAATAGCGTTTACAGATAGTGACAGGGAGTGATTGATGGGTGATTAGGGGGGTGATTGGGTGCAAACAGAGGTCTGGGGGGTGGGCAGGGGGGGTCTGAGGGGTGCTGTGGGCGATCTGGGGCAGGGGGGGGGGAAATTAGTGTGCTCGGATGCGACATAGGGTGGCTGCAGCCTGCCCTGGTGGTCCCTCGGACATTGGGACCACTAGGGCAGGAGGCAGCCTGTATAATACACTTTGTAAACATTACAAAGTGTATTATACACTTTGTATGCGGCGATCGCAGGGTTAACATCCCGCCGGCGCTTCCGTATGGCCGGCGGGATGTTGCGGCGGGTGAGCGGAGACAGGCGCCGGCGGAGGATCGCGTCACGGATGAGGCGATCGCTCCGCCCATGCCCCTACAAGGACCGCTGCCATTTGTCAATACGGCGGTCCTTGCGGGGTCCACTTCCCGGCCGCCAATTGTCAATACGGCGGTCGGGAAGTGGTTAAACAACCCCCCCTTCCCCCTACAAATACCCTGCAAAAAAAACAGAAAATACCGGAAACACTGTGAAATTTGGGCGCCCAGACGAATAGTGGTGCTCAAATTTCCTGTTTCCGCTTATTTGCTTCATCCACATTTTTGAACAAATAACTAAGCTTACTGGCTCAACTACTAGAAGCTGAGATTTTCTAACTCCAGTACTACTTACTACACCCAATAACTAATAGTATGCCAGTTTTGCAAGACACTTATAAAAATAATTTGACTGAACTTTTCTTTGAATTTATTGCCCTATAACGATTCACCTTCCACAGCCTTTATGAAACTAGAAAAAGAGATTTGTCACTTTTTTATTCTACGTGAAAATCTAGACATGTTCTCCAAAGTAACGAGAGGGGACGTGAGGCAGAAGGCTACCGCATTATAAATGTCATATAACACTGACTAATGGTTGTCATCTCACCATTCACAAGGTACAAGTCAAGTGGACAGACAATTAAATTTTATGTTGGGGCTTAAGGGAGGGCTTGGATCTTTTCTCTCCATTTCCAGAGATAATCAGCTCGTCCCATGGAGACACGAGAAGATGAAGTGACTGGTCCAGGTTCACAATGAGAGCCAAGCCACTTTATCAGGCCCAAATAGTAGAAAACACTTCCTTATTCTACCTGGTTAATTTGCAGAGCTCATTACCGACCCGTGTTGTGACCGAATAGGTAATTAAAGGGTTTTAAACAGAATGAAACCCATTCTCGCAAGGCAAGTGCATAAATAGCGGTTAGTGAGATAGAAGCATTCCAGCCTGTAGGTTAAAGACTACCTAGGATTCCCAGCCCTCGTATTATAAAAAAGATTACAATGTTATATAGTGCTGCACATATTGCTCCACATAGAACTTTCAGAGTTTGCCATTTAGGAGGACATTAAAGTCATAAAAAAAACAATTATTTTGAAATCACTAAGTAGTAAAATTGAATTTCTCCCATATGCCGTGTGATGCATTCAGTTTAGAGAAAATGCCAACAATAGTTTTATTGTTTACTGTTACCATCAAGTTGGTGCTGATGCTCAGTGGCATAGCTAAGAAGCTGTGGGCCCCGGTGTAAGTTTTTCCTGTCAGTCAAGTTCTGTCACCCAGTCAGTCCTGTCACGTCTGTCAAGTCCTGCCATCCAGTTTTGTCACATCAGTCCTGTCCTTCCAGCCAGTCCTGCCACGTTAGTCCTGTCAGTCAAGTCCTTCCAGCCATTCCTGACATGTCAGTACTTTCACGCCAGTCCTATCAGGCAAGTCCTTCAAGCCAGTCCTGTCACGTTAGTCCTGTCAGTCAAATTCTTCCAGCCAGTCCTGTCAGTCAAGTCCTTCCAGCCAGTCCTGTCACGTCAGTCCTGTCACGCTAGTCCTGCCAGCCAGTCCTGTGACTCAAGTCCTGCCAGTCCAGTCAGTCCTGTCAGTCAAGTCCTGCCATCCAATCATATCACAATACACTATGTACAGCACTGCAGAAGATGTCAGCGCCATATAAATACTAACTAATAATAAAAAATTAAAAAAATTAAAAAAACAAATCCAGAAACTCCTCCCCTGCCAGCGTCCGCCTCTCGACCCTCTGCGGGGAGCATGGAGGACACACAAACCCAGAAACTCCTCCCCCACCAGCGGCCGCCTCGCGCCCCTCTGCGGGGAGCATGGAGGACACATAAATCCAGAAACTCCTCCCCCGCCATCGGCCACCTCTCGCCCTTCTGTGGGGAGCATGGAGGACACACAAATCCAGGAACTCCTCCCCCGCCAGCGGCCGCCTCTCGCCCCTCTGCAGGGAGCATGGAGGACACATAAATCCAGAAACTCCTCCCCCGCCAGTGGCTGGCTCTCGCCCCTCTGCGGGGAGCATGGAGGGCACACAAATCCAGAAACTCCTCCTCCGCCAGCGGCCGCCTCTCGCCCTTCTGCGGGGAGCATGGAGGACACACAAATCCAGAAACTCCTCCCCCGCCCGCCTCTCACCCCTCTGCGGGGAGCATGCAGGACACACAAATCCAGAAACTCCTCCCCCACCAGCGGCCGCCTCTCTACCCTCTGCGGAAAGCATGGAGGACACACAAATCCAGAAACTCCTTCCTGCCAGCGGCCGCCTCTCCCCCCTCTGCGGGGAGCATGGGGGACACACAAATCCAGAAACTCCTCCCCGCCAGTGGCCGCCTCTCGCCCCTCTGCGGGGAGCATGGAGGACACACAAATCCAGAAACTCCTCCCTGCCAGTGGCCGCCTCTCACCCCTCTGCGGAGAGCATGGAGGACACACAAATCCAGAAACTCCTCCCATGCCAGTGGCCGCCTCTTGCCCCTCTGCGGAGAGCATGGAGGACACACAAATCCAGAAACTCCTCCCCCGCCAGCGGCTGCCTCTCGCCCCTCTGCGGGGAGCATGGAGGACACACAAATCCAGAAACTCCTCCCCCGCCAGCGGCCGCCTCTCGCCCCTCTGCGGGGAGCATGGAGGACACATATATCCAGAAACTCCTCCCCCGCCAGTGGCCGCCTCTCGCTCTTCTGCGGGGAGCATGGAGGACACACAAATCCAGAAACTCCTCCCCTGCCAGCGGCCGCCTCTCGCCCCTCTGCAGGGAGCATGGAGGATACATAAATCCAGAAACTCCTCCCCCGCCAGTGGCCGGCTCTCGCCCCTCTGCGGGAAGCATAGAGGGCACACAAATCCAGAAACTCCTCCCCCGCCAGCGGCCGCCTCTCGCCCTTCTGCGGGGAGCATGGAGGACACACAAATCCAGAAACTCCTCCCCCGCCAGCGGCCGCCTCTCGCCCCTCTGCGGGGAGCATGGAGGACACATAAATCCAGAAACTCCTCCCCCGCCAGCAGCTGCCTCTCGCCCTTCTGCGGGGAGCATGGAGGACACACAAATCCAGAAACTCCTCCCCCGCCCGCCTCTAACCCCTCTGCGGGGAGCCTGCAGGACACACATATCCAGAAACTCCTCCCCCACCATCGGCCGCCTCTCGAGCCTCTGCAGGGAGCATGGAGGACACACAAATCCAGAAACTCCTCCCTGCCAGTGGCCGCCTCTCACCCCTCTGCGGGGAGCATGGAGGACACACAAATCCAGAAACTCTTCCCATGCCAGTGGCCGCCTCTCGCCCCTCTGCGGAGAGCATGGAGGACACAAATCCAGAAACTCCTCCCCCACCAGTGGCCGCCTCTCGCCCTCTGCGGAGAGCATGGAGGGCACACAAATCCAGAAACTCCTCCCCCGCCAGCGGCCGCCTCTCGCCCTTCTGCGGGGAGGATGGAGGATACAAAAATCCAGAAACTCCTCCCCCGCCAGCGGCCACCTCTCGCCCCTCTTCGGGGAGCATGGAGGACACACAAACCCAGAAACTCCTCCCCCTGCCCGGCTCTCGACCCTCTGCGGAGAGCATGGAGGACACACAAATCCAGAAACTCCTCCCCCACCATCGGCTGCCTCTCGAGCCTCTGCAGGGAGCATGGAGGACACACAAATCCAGAAACTCCTCCCTGCCAGCGGTCGTCTCTCGCCCCTCTGCAGGGAGCATGGAGGACACACAATTCCAGAAACTCCTCCCATGCCAGTGGCCGCCTCTCGCCCTTCTGCGGAGAGCAAGGAGGACACACAAATCCAGAAACTCCTCCTCCACCAGTGGCCGCCTCTCGCCCCTCTGAGGGGAGCATGGAGGACACACAAATCCAGAAACTCCTCCCCCACCAGTGGCGGCCTCTCGCCCCTCTGCGGAGAGCATGGAGGACACAAAAATCCAGAAACTCCTCCTCCGCCATCGGCCGCCTCTCGTCTCTCTGCGGGAGCATGGAGGACACACAAATCCAGAAACCCCTCCCCCGCCAGCAGCCACCTCTCGCCCCTCTGCAGGGAGCATGGAGGACACCTGTAACGCCACTGATAGAATACATATTAGAAGACAAAGGTGTGATAAATGTCCACAGAGAGGTGGCGGAGCCAAGGCAATCACCGTATCAACTTTCCATAAAAACAAAGTCAATAATAGTAACATATGCCAAGAAACCTTTTGTCAAATTTATGTAAAGCTACAAAACAAATCACCATTATTAATAAAGAGCAATAGATGCTCAGCTAAAACAATGCAGCACATCAAGCAGTGAATGCCACAGCACAAAATCCAGTTTTCGTTAAAAAAATCAATATAACATATATAAATGCTACACAACATTTTGTAGTTTAATGTGATTAAAATGGCTCTTCCGTTTGAGACTGCAGCTGCTATAAATTCCTAATATTGATAAAATAATTCTAACTAAGCTGGCTCAAAACTGTTACAACAGCATGTCGTTTATTGTAAAGGACTTCCCAGAATCCATCTGTGTGTATCAGTGGTTCAGGGCTTACCCAAACTCTGTACAAATCTTGAAGATAAATATCTTTTCCTTTTTATTCAATTCACTTTTCCTTCTAAGTTGTTTGCTACCGGTAGGTGATATTTTCACACCTTTTAAATAAAATACCCTTTAAGACACCTGCAAGGAAGAGAAGGCACAGAACAATTTTGACAGTACTTTTTCACCTATTTGTGGTACTTTTTAACTGCAAAAGTGCTGAAAATTTCTTTTAAACAGAAGGTGAAACGTTATCTCCTAGGTCAGCGGTGGCGAACCTATGGCACGCGTGCCGGGCCCGGCACGCGTAGCCTAATCTGCTGGCACGCCACCGCTGCTTATGAACTGGCCGCAGCGTCTATTAAACGCCGCCGTGCCAGTTCATAGCCCGCAGCCCCGCAGTCTCCCGGGAGGCAGACCAGGGCTACGGCAAGATGACCGCCGAAGCCCTGTACTGGAGACTATTTGTCTCCAGTACAGGGCTTCGGGCGCCATCTTCCCGTAGCCCTGCACTCTGCCTGTCAGCAGCAGCGCGGGAGACTCAGCTGCAGAAGGAACGTCCAGGGGAGATGCGTGCCAGAGCCCAGCAGAGAGAGAAGACTTCTGTCAGGTGAGTACATTACTTTTTTTGCAGGTGAAATGCGGCCCACTGTGTTATTTTCTGCTAAATGCTATGTTTCCCACATTGTGTTTATTTACTGTCAAATGCTGCCCACTGCGTTTGTTTTCTGGTGAAATGCTGCCCGCTGCGTTTGTTTTCTGGTGAAATGCGGCCCACTGCGTTTGTTTTCTGGGGAATTGTGGCCCACTGCGTTTGTTTTCTGGGGAATTGTGGCCCAATGCGTTTGTTTTCTGGTGAAATGCTGCCCGCTGCGTTTGTTTTCTGGTGAAATGCTGCCCGCTGCGTTTGTTTTCTGGTGAAATGCTGCCCGCTGCGTTTGTCTTCTGGTGAAATGCTGCCCGCTGCGTTTGTCTTCTGGTGAAATGTGGCTTACTGCGTTTGTTTTCTGGTGAATTGTGGCCCACTGCGTTTGTTTTCTGGGGAATTGTGGCCCAATGCGTTTGTTTTCTGGTGAAATGCTGCCCGCTGCGTTTGTTTTCTGGTGAAATGCTGCCCGCTGCGTTTGTTTTCTGGTGAAATGCTGCCCGCTGCGTTTGTCTTCTGGTGAAATGCTGCCCGCTGCGTTTGTCTTCTGGTGAAATGTGGCTTACTGCGTTTGTTTTCTGGTGAATTGTGGCCCACTGCGTTTATTTTCTGGTGAAATGTGGCCCACTGCGTTTGTTTTCTGGAGAATTGTGGCCCACTGCGTTTGTTTTCTGGTGAAATGCTGCCCGCTGCGTTTGTCTTCTGGTGAAATGCTGCCCGCTGCGTTTGTTTTCTGGTGAAATGTGGCCCACTGCGTTTGTTTTCTGGTGAAATGTGGCCCACTGCGTTTATTTTCTGGTGAAATGTGGCCCACTGCGTTTGTTTTCTGGTGAAATGCTGCCCGCTGCGTTTGTCTTCTGGTAAAATGTGGCCCACTACGTCTGTTTTCTGGTGAAATGCTGCCTGCTGCGTTTATTTTCTGGTGAAATGTGGCCCACTGCGTTTGTTTTCTGGAGAATTGTGGCCCACTGCGTTTGTTTTCTGGTGAAATGCTGCCCGCTGCGTTTGTCTTCTGGTGAAATGCTGCCCGCTGCGTTTGTTTTCTGGTGAAATGTGGCCCACTGCGTTTGTTTTCTGGTGAAATGTGGCCCACTGCGTTTATTTTCTGGTGAAATGTGGCCCACTGCGTTTGTTTTCTGGTGAAATGCTGCCCGCTGCGTTTGTCTTCTGGTGAAATGTGGCCCACTGCGTTTGTTTTCTGGGGAATTGTGGCCCACTGCGTTTGTCTTCTGGTGAAATGTGGCCCACTACGTCTGTTTTCTGGTGAAATGCTGCCTGCTGCGTTTATTTTCCGGTGAAATGTGGCCCACTGCGTTTATTTTCTGGTGAAATGTGGCCCACTGCGTTTGTTTTCTGGGGAAATGCTGTCCGCTGCGTTTGTTTTCTGGTGAAATGCTGCCCGCTACGTTTGATTTCTGGTGAAATGTGGCCCACTGCGTTTTTTTCTGGAGAAATGCTGTCCGCTGCGTTTGTTTTCTGGTGAAATGTGGCCCACTGCGTTTATTTTCTCTTGAAATGTGGCCCACTGCGTCTATTTTCTGGTGAAATGTGGCCCACTGCGTTTGTTTTCTGGTGAAATGTGGCCCACTGCGTTTGTTTTCTGGTGAAATGTGGCCCACTGCGTTTATTTTCTGGTGAAATGTGGCCCACTGCGTTTGTTTTCTGGTGAAATGCTGCCCGCTGCGTTTGTCTTCTGGTGAAATGTGGCCCACTGCGTTTGTTTTCTGGGGAATTGTGGCCCACTGCGTTTGTCTTCTGGTGAAATGTGGCCCACTACGTCTGTTTTCTGGTGAAATGCTGCCTGCTGCGTTTATTTTCCGGTGAAATGTGGCCCACTGCGTTTATTTTCTGGTGAAATGTGGCCCACTGCGTTTGTTTTCTGGGGAAATGCTGTCCGCTGCGTTTGTTTTCTGGTGAAATGCTGCCCGCTACGTTTGATTTCTGGTGAAATGTGGCCCACTGCGTTTTTTTCTGGAGAAATGCTGTCCGCTGCGTTTGTTTTCTGGTGAAATGTGGCCCACTGCGTTTATTTTCTCTTGAAATGTGGCCCACTGCGTCTATTTTCTGGTGAAATGTGGCCCACTGCGTTTGTTTTCTGGTGAAATGTGGCCCACATTGCAAGATTTTCTGCTGAAATGTTGCACACATTGCGTTTATTTTCTGGTGTCTGGGGTAACTGTTGCTGCATTATTATAGGGCTCATTCACACTACAGAACGTATGCACAAATGCGATTTCATGCATGCGCTGCCAACGCACAGGGATCGCACGGAATGCACGTTGTGGTGCGCTAAAGTGTGGACGTCGGCAGCTGTACCCATCGGGGAAACGTATGCGTTGTGCGTTAAAATGTTCCCAGATGCGTTACAACGTAACGCATGGGAACGCACACCTGTAGTGTGAATGGTAACATGGAAGTCTATTGACTTTCATGTTACCATATGAATCTTACATTATGTGCGTTGCGTCAAAACTGACAGCGCAGCACATAGTGTGAATGAGCCCTTAATGGTCATAGTTGGCTATATTTGCTGCTTTGGTGGTTACGGTGGGTATAAATAGCATCATACAGTTTCTGCACACCCATGATGCGAATCCTTGTTTCACCACATCATGGCGGAAACACTGCTTTCTTATGCCTCGCTGTTACATCATTACGTTAGCTCCGCCCACACAATATCATGGCCACGCCCATTATTTGGCGCGGCGCATCCCCGCCCCCCATTGGCACTCGGAGGTAAATAAGTCGGTGTTAGGTCGCAGTTTGGGCACTCGGCCTCTGAAAGGTTAGCCATCACTGTCCTAGGTGAAAAAAAATAATTGAATAAGGGCCCTTGACCCATATGCAATTAACTTTTTCTCCTGAGTTTTCTCCTAGGAGATAATTTAAACCTAACTTTTCACCACTTTGGAAAATGAAAAGTACCCAGAAGTAGGAGAAAAGGTACGATCAAAATAATTTTGAGTATTTTCTTGCTTGCTGGTATTTTATCGACACGTTTGAAAATATCACCTAGAAGAAAACTTAGGAGAAAAAGTTAATTGCTTATCTGCCCTTGTTTTTATAATTGTTTAAACACAATTAGGCAGGTGCATAAATTTGGGCATTGTTGTCATTTTATTGATTCCAAAACCTTTAGAACTAATTATTGGAACTCAAATTGGCTTGGTAAGCTCAGTGACCTCTGACCTACATACACAGGTGAATCCAATTATGAGAAATAGTATTTAAGGGGGTCAATTGTAAGTTTCCCTCCTCTTTTAATTTTCTCTGAAGAGTAGCAACATGGGGATTTCAAAACAACTCTCAAATGACCTGAAGACAAAGATTGTTCACCATCATGGTTTAGGTGAAGGATACAGAAAGCTGTCTGAGAGATTTCAGCTGTCTGTTTCCAAAGTTAGGAACATGTTGAGGAAATGGAAGACCACAGGCTCAGTACAAGTTAAGGCTCAAAGTGGCAGACCAAGAAAAATCTCAGATAAACAGAAGCGATGAATGGTGACAACAGTCAAAGTCAACTGACAGACCAGCACCAAAGACCTACAACATTATTTTGCTGCAGATGGAGTCACTGTGCATCGTATGTGCAGGTATGCTAAAGCACATTTGCACAAGCCAGCTTCATTTTGGAATAGCGTGATGTGAACTGATGAAACTAGAATTGAGTTATTTGGGCATAACAAGGGTCATTATGCATGGAGGAAAAACATATATTCCAAGAAAAACACCTGCTACCTACAGTTAAATATGTTTCGGGTTCCATCATGCTGTGGGGCTGTGTGGCCAGTGCAAGGACTGGGAATCTTGCCAAAGTTGAGGGACGCATGGGTTCCACTCAGTATCAGCAGATTCTGGAGACCAATGTCCAGGAATCCATGACAAAGCTGAGGCTGCGCCAGGACTGGATCTTTCAACAAGACAACGAACCTAAACAGTGCTCAAAATTCACTAAGGCATTCATGCGGAGGAACAAGTACAGCATTCTTCTGGAATGGCTATCTCAGTCCCCAGACCTGAATATAACTGAAATTCTTTGGTGTGAGTTAAAGAGAGCTGTCCATGCTCGGAAGCCATCAAACCTGAATGAACTAGAGATGTTCTGTATAGAGGAATGGTCCAAAATACCTTCAACCAGAATCCAGACTCTCATTGGAACCCACAGGAAGCGTTTAGAGGCTGTAATTTCTGCAAAAGGAGGATCTACTAAATATTGATTTCATTTCTTTTTTGTGGTGCCCAAATTTATGCACCTGGCTAATTTTGTTTAAACAATTATTGCACACTTTCTGTAAATCCAATAAACTTAATTTCACTTCTCAAATATCACTGTGTGTGTCTCCTATATGATATATTTAACTGACATTTTTTTTATCGTAACAACCAATAATTTATACAGGAAAATCATGACGATTAATAAGGTTGCCCAAACTTTCACATCCCACTGTACATATGTCTATTTCATCATGTCACATGTCACCACATGTATCCTTTAATATGCCTTCAGTCCTTCAGAAATGCAACCGAAACACAAAAGAAACACCACTGGCAATAGATAAGCGGAGACCCAGGGGCCTGCGGGAGTTTTACTGGAGACGGGAGCTGCTCTATAAACAACTCTACAATGACCAGAAGATAAGAGACTATAATAATAAAATACCTACAAAACATGCAGCATGAGTGTACCAAAATACAGCCACAATCAAATCAAAGACATAAGACAGGGCTGGAAGTAATGAGCCCGTTTTTATTAAAATTATCCTGTGCTAAAAGTACAATTTACCATCAGGTAATATCAAATCTCCGCACTGTACTTTCCATTTGGAATTATCATCTAGAAACACTATTAGTTTAATAAGATTCCCTCTGCACAACAGCTTCTAAGGTGGAAACACAGCCATTTATAAGGGAACAGTTAATTAGATTACTTCCAGTCTGCCTGTGTGGTGAAGCAGCCTACTGTTAGCGCTGTCTCATAAAAGCATAACTTCTGAGAAAACCACAAGTGAAGCTATTCCCCCATAAATACACCAGCGGATAAATAAATGTTTAATGGCAATAAATCCTCACATGAATACTTTCATCTTACTCGCACTCGCAGAGCCTGTCCCTTGGCGTTGAAGTTTTGTTAAGCAAGGGTACTTCTATTCCCCGGCAGAATGATTAACAAAAGTCAGAAAATGCTACAAATAGCATTAGGAATTCAAAAGTTCCCCAGAAATCTTTGAAACGCTGGTTACGGAATCTAAGCTCCTAATTTATCGGAAACTTGAGTCGTTTGTCGTCATCTTTATAACATGAAGTACACAGGCTCTCGAGAGCCGGAAAGAACTGTCAGCCTAATCCTTTATGAGACAAATGTAAAAAAGAGAAACATTCTGGACTGTTTGTGATGTATGCATGTGTATCTGTGAGTGTTGGGGGCGAATGAGGCAAACAGGAAGGGGGGGGGGGGGGGAAGGTGAGGCAGCATCAAAATGGGGCTGCAGTTATAGGGAGTGGCTAAGCCTTTTTACCAGTAGGACCCCCAGTGTGCCATGAATGACACGTTATAAAGGTCATCCACATAAAAACACCTCACCTGTTTCAGGCCTGCTTGGGGTCTTCAGTCATGACTAATGCTGGGTAAACACAATGCATTTTTTTCAGTCGATTTTCCATCCGATCCATTTCCAATTCGATTTTTCGATGATTTCCAAATCAATTTCGTTATCTTTTCTTATCTATTTCCATTCACTTCGATGAGAAATTGATCAGAAAAACGATCGAAATTAAGATCGGACATGTCGGAAATTATCTATCGAAGCATCTATCTAACAAAATTGTATTGTGTGTACCTAGCTTAAGAACCCCAAATGTGTATGATGACATCTCTGTGTATTCTGGCTTGTGGCCTGCACGGCCCTCCCTAGTACTGCTGGCCTCCAACATAGGTTGGAGCAGGGCCGGGCCGAGGCATAGGCTGGAGAGGCTCCAGCCTCAGGGCGCAGTGTAGGAGGGGGCGCAGAATTCATTCAGCTGTCATTCCTAATTGTGTTTGAAGCAGAAAGAAATAAGGAAAGGGGATACATGGCAGTGACTGCAAGCCAGATAACTAGATAATAAGGTGTTGGGGAGGTTGGGGGCCCTGTGGCGCCTCTTAGTCTAATAGCAATCAGTGTTTGATGGCTCGGGTGGCAGGGATGGAGGGGCGCACTTTGGTGTCTCAGCCTTGGGTGCTGGAGGACCTTGTCCCGGCTCTGGGTTGGAGCTTGCCTTTACCCTGGTTTTGTGCAAAAGTTTGTAACCTTCTTCATGCTGATCATGTGTAGCCCTGATATGCATAGGCCACCCTCTATGTGCAGCCTTCTTCATCTATATGTAGGACTTGCTCCATTTCCATTCTATGTACCACATTCCAAGCATAGCACCACCATACACAATCTCCATTCCATGTCCAGGCTTAGCTGCCCAGCCCTGAAATTGTTATGGACTCTTAAAAAAATGTGAATTTGTTTGTCAAACGCGTCATGTATTCTACATACTGGTACATTGGAAATCATTTACTTTCAGAAAAAAACAAACAATTTTTCGTTGTTTATTTATTGTATTATAAAGCGCCAACATATTACGCAGCTTTTTTCAATGTCCTTAGAACAACTTAGGGCTGGTTCGCACATTCTTCAAAAAAGTACCTTTTTCCAGACTGTACATAGCCAGATAAACAACATAATAATGGATAAATTGTAAGTGCATAAAGCCTGTTCACAAATATCAGATCAGTGTAATCCATTCCTAAATGGAACAGAAAGTCCTGACCTGCAGCATTTTTTCCGAACCTGAACCAAAACACAGCAGACACAGTGGCAGTCAATAGGAGCGGACAGTTGACATTCCCACCATCAATTTTCATAGGAAGTATAAGCCTTCAGTTTCACAGGAAGTTCTTTTCAACACAGAGTAGAAGTTTTGCAGAGAGGGCGGAGATGTGTTCCTGTGATTACCTGGCCACTATCTGCCCCTTTTGCCTCGACTTTGCTTCCTGGAGCTTCAAATGCCTAGTGTGATTGCTAGATATGCAACAGATGGGCCTGTGTGTTACTAATTGAGTCCCTAGCTTCCAAACCAGAACTTAGCTGCGGTCTGTGTATGGGTTATGGGCTAGTGGGCTAGGGAGGGGATCACTAGACACAAGTGGGGGGTGGGGAGGGATCACTAGACACCAGCAAAAGAGCTACTTTGTTCTGCAAACACTCCCTGTACAGGAAGTTGTCATCATTGTGTCCTGTTCTCTCAGTTCCATTCCTGTCTGTTAAAACTGATACAAAACAAATGAAAACTGATGAACATGTACTGGACAGGACTGAAACATAACTGTACATATTTTTATCTGGTGTAGGTGTGAACCTGAGGAGGGATTTGTGACAATCTTTTGGAACCCATTGGGCTCTATTCACAAAGAGCCAAAATTTCCGCAAAATGTTACCGCTATTTTTCCGCCAGCGGTAAACCCCGCATTTTTTCCACATTCACTAATATTTTCCGCATATTTTCCGCATGCTGGAAAAAAGATGCGTAAACAGCTATTATTCATGCGGGAATCATGCGGTAAAAAGGTCGCATGGAAAAGTGTTTTACAAAAAAAAAATTTAAGTCCAACAAGCACAGCCCTTAAGCCTCCAGACGTCATTAAAGTCAATGGGATGCGGAATATCTCACCTACTACTTGTAGGTGATAAAAAAAATCGGTAAATAACGACGAAATGATGCGCCTGAACATTTTTGAGAATTGATTTTTTATTGCGGAAAATACCGACTTTTGCGGAAATTTTTCTGCATGAATTCCGCACTTTTACCGCATGTGGAAAAAACATGCGGAACATTTTGAGAATGTCAACTTGACGGTATTTTGGTCGCAAACTTCCCGCATGTACTTTACCGCATGCGGGAAGTCTTTGAGAATAGAGCCCATTGTGGATGTGGTAATCTTGGCAGCTGACTGGATGTGAAGATTTTCCCAATTTGGGTTTTGTTTGGTTTATTTGGAGAATGCCTGCATACCTATTGACTTGTAGTTGTGATCCTAGCCTTGCAAAAGTTTATACAATACTGTAAAGTAATTACAAACCTCCTAACTTTTTGAGATAAGAAAGAGAGACACTTAAGGCACACCCCTGCCACACCTCTAACCACACCCCTAGTCACGCATACCATAAAGATTTCACAAGAAAAATATGTTGTTTATAATTCAAACCACACTGGTCCTTTCTATCCTGCTTCATTTTCTTTCATATTAACATTTGAAAATAAGAAACATATCAATATTACAGTGGTATGAAACCCAGCATTTCTTCTTTGCTCTTAAAGATTATTTACAGCATATAATATACTACTTCATTTTTTGTTTTATCAGAACAGCATTCAAACAGTTGAACACAGGGCTTTTTTTTTTTCAATAGAAAGCTCCCTGCAGTGACATTCAAATTTGAAAAGGTGATAACATTATCTTGTGTTTACTTAAAGGATACCCGAACTGAGATGTGACATAATGAGATAGACATGTGTATGTACAGTGCCTAGCACACAAATAACTATGCCGTGTTCCTTTTTTTCTTTCTCTGCCTGAAAGAGTTAAATATCAGGTATGTAAGTGGCTGACTCAGTCCTGACTCAGACAGGAAGTGACTACAGTGTGACCCTCACTGATAAGAAATTCACTTTTTTTACTTCTTTTTTGTTCTCAGAAGCCATTTTCTGCTAGGAAAGTGTTTTATAGTTGGAATTTCTTATCAGTGAGGGTCACACTGTAGTCACTTCCTGTCTGAGTCAGGACTGAGTCAGCCAATTGCATACCTTACATTTAACTCTTTCAGGCAGAGAAAGAAAAAAAGGAACACAGCATAGTTATTTGTGTGCTAGGCACTGTACATACACATGTCTATCTCATTATGTCACATTTCAGTTCGGGTATCCTTTAAGGTGTGTACACATGCACTACCGCCGGCAATGGCGGGTCCGCCGGACCCTCTCGCTGGGCGGGCGTTCAGCCGACAGTAGCACGTGTGTACGCGCTGAGCGGATAGTTCAGAAACAGCCTTATCAGTCCACCGCAGTGCACACACATAAGAAATGTAAACATTCCCTGACAGTGCTGAAACTCCTTCTAACTACTACAGATCAGCAGACGGCTCAGAAATAATCACTGGGAACATTACAAGTTATAAATACTGTAGCTATGAATAAAATGCAATGGCAACTTTCAGAGCAAATAAACTGTACTTTGGGGAGTTGTAATTTGTAAATGAATAACAATACTTGTGCACAAAAGCAAATATGATAACTGTATGGATTATAAAAGTAGGAAAACATATTTTTATTGAATATTATGTCAGAGTTTAATACCTCTTTAAGGATGGGAATAAGGTTTAGAGTCAATGAAACACATTTTTCAGTATAAAAATACCTATTTTTACATAGAACTGTACATGAGTACTCAAAGAGGGACAAATGAGGAAGAAAGGACAGATGGATTTGGTTCCCAAAGAGGGGCTGTCGGAAACTATGGGTAATGACATAGTTCATAATAACAAAATCTGTACAGTACATTTTGCACATGAGGATAACTTTACAGCTGGATATCGTGTAAAACATACAACTTCTTTTTGCTTGTTTGGTGTTTTCTATTTGCCAACTGGAGAGATTTTCCCTTACATTCTGCCCAGGGACCCCATGGCTTTAGCCCTTTGCTGCCAAGTTAACACTGCCAACTAGCACCTCCAGCCAGCTTTAACATTTTTTGCATGCTTCAAGATAGCAAGCATTGCAGACTAAATGTTCACTAAAGATCCAGTTAATTATTTAATGCCTGAAAACAGAACTTGTAGAATTAAAATATAGTATTGTCAATTTTATACATCACCTGATAACTTTGTCAATATTTCTCAAAATATTATTTTCATTAATATTATTTTTATGAAATATTAAAATCATTACTTTTTTTTTTTCCAGAAACATCAAAATCCCCCACATTCCAACTAAATATAAAACATGAGACTGCTCAGCTACTAAAGAATATAGATATACATTGATTGCACTTTAATAATGGTAAAAAAGGCAAATAGGCAAAGCTATGAACTGGTAAATTATGTGAAAGTCCCATTTAGCATTATTCAGAAACTATGGTCTCAATACTACTTTACAATACTTTTGTCAGGATCTCTCCTGTAGCATGTTCTGTCGGTTGCAGTCAGTTCTGACTTATCTGCTTTCATTTGGTTGCGCATTCGCAATAAGTCTCATTGTCATTTGCAATCACCCTGCAGTACAGAGCAGCTCAGGATGCTGTCATGATTCCTCCTATTGCTTGCTGCAGTTGAACAGCAGCCAGATAGCCCTGGATTTCCTACATGCATGTAGTTGCATAATATTGCATGTATTTGTTATGAGAGACCTTTTTCACAGTCAGCTAGCAGCTTGTAATCAAGCTAACTCAGTATTGAGTAATTACCATTCAGCTGTGTGGGAATTTGCATGCCTGCATCCATTGGCTGATGTCCACATAAAAGTCTGCCTTCCATTTCAGACTCCGCCTGACATAGTGTACAGCTACTATACTTGTCGTTTGGTCCATGCTGTGAAAGTTGTAATTGTACAATTGTAGATTGCCTTGCTCTGTATTTTCCTGCCTGCTGGACGTCTGCTGCACCCGCGGGGGTCAGTGAAGTCCACTATCATGATAGCTTGGATTCTGCCATCACCACGTTGGTGACTGGTAGTATTCCTGCTAGTCGTGTTTCTGGGGATGTAACTATAGGCTGCGGTTGCTATTATTTACGCTCCTTCCTCTTTGTCTTGTTTGTGCCAGTGTGGATGCTTGCTGGGACTGCTATTAGTATTGCAAGCATTCTATCTGTCTTTCTGTTGCCTGTCTTGTTATTTAGCCAGAGGCTCAGGCGGCAGCCGCCCTGGGCAACAGTCAGTCAGTCTGTCTGTTCGTTGTTTGTCTTGTTACTCAGATCATAGGCAGTGCGGCATCACACTGCGCAACCATTGTATGTTCTTATTTGTGGCGGTATTGGAAGCCCAGAGCTGCAGTTGCTCTGGACAATCTTGCTCCCTTGTTCATTACTCCTGTGGCAACCTGTGTAGCCTCTTCCATTACCCAGCTACATAGTCTTGTTGCTCTTGGTGGTAGGTCTGCTTTCTGCATCAGCTTGTATGCTTGCTCGCCTAAGTCTAATTAGGGCCAGCTAGTGGTGTGCCAGGCAGGGACAGGTTGAGGGCCAGCTGGCGGTGTGCCAGGCAGGGACAGGTTGAGGGCCAGCTAGTGGTGTGCCAGGCAGGGACAGATCTTGTGGCAAACAGCAAACGGGACTTCTTATGCTTTTCTGTTAACAATGGCTTTATTCTTGCCACTCTTCCATAAAGGCCAACTTTGTGCAGTGCACGACTAATAGTTGTCCTATAGACAGATTCCCCTACCTGAGCTGTAGATCTCTGCAGCTCGTCCAGAGTCACCATGGGCCTCTTGACTGCATTTCTGATCAGCGCTCTCCTTTTTCGGGCTGTGAGTTTAGGTGGACGGCCTTGTCTTGGTAGGTTTACAGTAGTGCCATAGTCCTTCCATTTCTGAATGATCGCGTGAACAGTGCTCCGTGGGATGTTCAAGGCTTTGGAAATCTTTTTGTAGCCTAAGCCTACTTAAAATTTCTCAATAACTTGATCCCTGACCTGTCTGGTGTGTTCTTTGGACTTCATGGTGTTGTTGCTCCCAATATTCTCTTAGACAACCTCTGAGGCCATCACAGAGCAGCTGTATTTGTACTGACATTAGATTACACACAGGTGCACTCTATTTAGTCATTAGCACTCATCAGGCAATGTCTATGGGCAACTGACTGCACTCAGACCAAAGGGGGCTGAATAATTACGCACATGCCACTTTGCAGTTATTTATTTGTAAAAAATGTTTGGAATCATGTATGATTTTTGTTTCACTTCTCACTAGAAATGGTCCGAACTGTTCGCGGGCGAATCTCTATGTGCCTGTACTACTTCCGGGTCGCTATGACCCGGAGTAGTACAGCTGCGCTGGCCCGGCGGTGCGCGTCCTTGATCGCGTGCCTGTTGCCGGGCACTCTCTGCGCATGAGCGTGCCGTCACTCATGACGTCACACACATGGGCAGAAAGTGCCTGGCGATAGGAGCGCAATCTAGGACGTGCACAGATGGGCCAGCGCAGCCGTACTACTCCGGGTCATAGCGACCCGGAAGTAGTACAGGGTGAGGTGTTCGCCGGCGAACGGTTCGGGAACTGTTCGCCGACATCTCTACTTCTCAAGTGTACATCACTTTGTATTGGTCTTTCACGTGGAATTTCTATAAAATTGATTCATGTTTGTGGCAGTAATGTGACAAAATGTGGAAAACTTCAAGAGGGCCGAATACTTTTGCAAGCCACTGTATAAGGCCCAGTGCACATCAAAAACCGCTAGCAGATCTGCAAAACGCTAGAGGTTTTTGAAGCAGATTTCAGAGCGATTCTAGGCATGTTTAGAGAGGTTTTCTAAACATGCCTAGCGTTTTTGGGAGCGTTTTTGTGTAGCAGATTACACATATTGTTACAGTAAAAGCTGATACTGAACAGCTTCTGTCACAAAAATGCCTGGAAAACCGCTCTGATCTAGCGTTTTTCAGAGCGGTTTTCCACTTTCTTATACTTTAACATTGAGGCAGAAACACCTCAGAAATCTAAAAAATACTGCAGCCCCCAAGTTTGCGTTTATGGAAAAAACGAGCCGCTCTGGTGTGCACCATCCCATTCACTTTCATTAGCCGAGTGGTTTTCCCCCTGCAAGCGTTTTTAAAAAACGCTTCAGAACCACTCAGGTGTGCACCAGCCCAAAGTCCTCAATATTCACAAAATAGCTGCGCACTAATGTTCCTGCAAATAGACAGCCTTCACCTGCAAAGTAACTGCCTCGGTGGCCAATCAGTCCAACAACATTCCTTCAGCTGGAGACAAGCAAGATTCCACTTCAGTGATAAACCACCACCACACCCCAAGCAGTGGGCACTCACTGTTACAATATGAGTAACCCCCAATCCCCCTCCTCTGTGACTAATCACAAGTGTAATTTGATCTCTCAGCAGTGTCAGCTCAGGAATCTTGGCAGCCTCGGTAGAGCAGCTAATTAGTAAACACGGGATGTTAACCCTATGTCTGCTTCTGTGAAAGCAGGAAGTAGACACACTGCAGATTTATTGCAAAATTTCTATCATCTTTAAGAGCAGAAAGGAAGTCCTTATTTCAGGTCCGCTTTAAGATGATCGATCACATGTTCAAGCAAATCTGGTTCCATTTTTTATGCATGTTAAAAATGGACCAATCAAAATCAGTTGCATTGCACAGTACAATCAAAACATCCAATACAAAAGGACTACCAAATGTACCCAGAAAGTATAGTTACTTGGTTTACCCTTTGGCTTTATAGATTTGGTAAAATTGTACGATCAAGATTGTATCATTGATTGGCACCTCAAAAGGAACCCGAGGTGTGAGACCTATGGAAGCTGCCATATTTATTTCCTTTTAAACAATACCAGTTACCTGGAAGTCCAGCTGATTTTTCTGGTCAGTAGTGTCTGAATCACACACCTGAAACCAGCATGCAGCTAATCTGGTCAGATTTGCCAAAGACATCTGATCTGCATGTTTGTTCAGGGTCTCTGGCTAATTGTATTAGAGGCAGAGGATCAGCATGACAACCAAGCAATGTGCATAATTTAAAAGGAAATAAACATGTCAGCCTCCATTTCCCTCTCACCTAGGGTTCCATTTAACACCTTTAGGGCTCGATTCAGTAAGCAGTGCTAACTGTTAGCACGCTTCTGAAAAGGCCATTATCACGCCTTAACTCAGTTTGGGTGTGTTAAAACCAGATCGCGCGCAAAGATCCGCGCGCTAAGTGCCCATTCACATCTATGCGACTTTTTGCGCGCACTGCGCTGTGCGCGCGCAAAGTTTTGAGCGCAGATCTTTGCACGCGATCTGATTTTAGAAACAGTGCTAACCTACTTAGCACTCTGGTTAACATGCCTAAAGTTTTTAGGCGTGCTAAGTAGGTTAGCACCGTTTACTGAATCAAGCCCTTAGTCACTGATCCAGAATCAATATGCAGATCAGGTGCTCAAACTGAGGTCTGACTTGATTAGCTGTAAGCTTCTTCCAGGTGGGTGACTCAGACCTTAATGAAGCCAGCACCCTCCATGTTCCTCTTGCATACACATTCTAAAAGACAAAACAACTGCTTGGACAAAATAACCTTACAATATGGTGAGCAGACTTGCAATCAAAACCCTGATAAATGAAGGTTGAAGTGATAGGAGTATGGTAGCTGCCAGTGCTAATGTTTTGAGTGAGGCTTATTATGCTGATTTGAATGGATTCAGCAGTCACCAACTGACACAAGCATATACTGCCTATGTAGGCACAACACCAGGTCTGCATACTAATCCTTAGTCACTACTAAGGAGCAAAGCATTTTATGCAAGGCAACAGAATATTCAAGCAGCACAGGGTGGTCCAGAACCACTGGGAAATTATAGGGGACTAAACCAGACTGAAAAGTCCTCCTGGGACACTATGGGGTAGATTTACTAAACTGGGGTAAGAAGAATGATGTGCATAATGTCTTACTGCATGATGAGTAGAGTGTAATGCATTGCATGTGATGTACTGCAATCTGCTGTACTCACCGTGCAGCAATACTTTACGCCTATTGTTCTGCTTACTGCAGTTTACTGAAAATATTCCTATATATAATTTCTCTCGCTTCAAGCCTCCTTTACATCATTAACCTATTAGGACCTGCTGCTGTAGAGACACAGCCAGGGGCGTAACTTCAAATCATGCCCCCCCACCAGTAAAATTTTGACAGGGGCCCCTTAAAGAGACTCTGTTACAAAAAAAGTTCCCATGGGGGGTACATACTTCAGGAGGGTGAAGCTTCAGGGTCCCAATGAGGTTTCCCTCTCCCCTGTAGCTGCAGGCAATCCAGCGCTGGCTCCCCCGAAGCGACCAACAATCCTCCCCCGACAAGCCTGACAAGGCTTGATATATTTACCCTCCCTGGCTCCAGCGGGGGGCGCTGTTGCGGCTCTCAGCATGGAGATAGGCGGAAATAGCCGATCTCTGTCGGGCCCGCTCTACTTCCACAAGAGACTTGCGCCTGCGCAGTACAGCAGACAGACATCGATCGTCTATTTCTGCCTATCTCCGAGCGGAGCCGGGAAGGTAAATATTTACATCCCCTCTGTTCAGAGGGGCACAGCGAGACCACCGTGGGACACAGGAGGACAGGGGTAGCCTCGATAGGATCCGGAGGCTACCCCCACTCGAGGTGAGTACCCCCAGGGGAACTTTTTTTAGTTACAGGTTTTCTTTAATGATCACAACCCTTCGTTTGCCTCTTCTTGGTGACCCTCACATCTTGGGGACCAATCTTACTAGGCTAAAACAAAGTGTGGTCATCAGGATCTTCACACCCATAACAACCGAAGCCACAAAAACACCTGATCTGGAGTATCAGAGGGAGGGAAGGTTAGTAGTTGGGCCCCACACCTCTGGGCCCCCTGCAGTTGCAGGGCTGCTCCCCCCTAGTTACGCCCCTGGATCCCGTCCTTCATCATCAGGCCATTACTTGGTGTCAGCCCCTATCCCTGCAAGAAATAGCAGCCTGAACATCTGTATTTAGGAATTGATGTGAAATCTGCTGTGTGTGAATAGAACAAAATATTTACACTGTTTTAGCTTTTTTTTTACTCACGTCGCTAAGTGCAACCAATTTTCTTCTTTTATCAGTCATAGCAGACTGCTGCAGCTTGGGAATAGGCTAACTGCAATTTTCTTCAATGGGATTAATGGAAGTAAGTCATGTGTTTAGCATAATATAGCCTTCATTATAATAACTTTATCTCTGATATGTTAATCTCCTACAACCGCTTGGAATTTCAACCCAGGCATGTGCATCAAAAGGCTTTCTACATAAGATTTTCTATGTTGTAGTTTTAATTGGCCTTAATCAGAATCAAAGCCACATTAATAGCCTGTTTTCCACCACTGTCAGCTTCACAAAACTATGCATTGTCTTACCGTGATGAAGTCATCAGCATCGCATTCTCTTCCCTGGTACTGGCAGTCCAGCATCATGTCCTCGAGCTGGTGTGAAGAGCGATCACTGATCTCAAGCATATCAAACTCAATAGACTTGATATCTAGAGTTGGGTCAACAGGAAAGTCATCGGTTCCCTCCTTTGGAAAACCCACTAAAGGAGCCAGGTAGAGTAACTCCACACCAGACAGCTGGGTTGATCGGAAGCGGTTGCAGTTACAGAAGGTAATTGCTGGGAAAACCATTTTGGCGGCAACCATCTCATCAATTCCAGTGAGATGTGGGGATGTGTTGTAGTAAGCCACACGCTCCCAGACCTGAGATAAGAAGAGACTGAGAGAAAGCAGGAATGCTACAGCCCAAATAGTGCGCCGGATTCCCCACCGTTCATCCGTGACGATGTGATTTAGACCATGGAGTGTACAGCCACTGGCAAAAGCAGCAGGACTTAAAAAGGTACCCTCTTCCTCAACCATCTGTTCCAATTCATCTTCATCGGTTCTTTCATCTCTACGATCTTTGCCTGTAGAAATAGACAGTGTGCAAAATATTTGTATTGGCATCCTTCAGCTTTGGAGTTTTTTTCCTTTTAATTTTCCAAGTCTGTGAGAAAGAAAATCCCACCGTGGTTAGAGGCACTATGAAGTAGAGATAGAGAGAACACCACTCGGTACACCTGGTCCACTTCCTTGGTACAGACATAAAAATAGGTCCGTCTCCGTTACTTACGCAAAAGACATGTTTTCCATGTGCGTAACGCTTTTATAGGTCTCTTGTTGCCTGAAAGTTGATCTTGTTTACTTTCTTGCCCCTCTTCGTGTTGACTCTGTCATCCATTAGAGCCTTACGGACTTTAGATGCAGCAGAGGATGGAGGCTCTCGGCTTGTATGTGGTAAGACAGGAGACATGCGGCTAACTCACTGTGCATGTTGTGAAGCTCTGCCTCTGAGAGAGGCAGAAAACTGATCCAAGAGAGCTGTCATCAATAATATATGAAGTTCCCCACAGCCTGAGAGGTACAAAATAGGCTGGTAACTGACAAGGGCAAAAGAGTTTTCTTGTCTGACGAGAACCTATATGTGAAGAATCTTAGAACTGCCAGTGCATTTCTTGGGTGAAATAATTTTTCATGTATTGGTGGTAGGGAAAAAAAAGATTTCCCATCAAGGAATAATGATCTCCCTCTTCCTTTACCAGGCAGCTTTTAGTGTAAGTCATGAAGGACCTATGGGTCATTTTACACAAGCCCTGGGGACAGATCAAGTCACAACTTTATTGCTGCATTAGGAAGAATGAATCTCCAGTACCTGAACAGTAGAGATGCCGAACTGCAAACCTTACAGAATTACCACAGATAAAGGAACATCCAGAAAAGATTGCTGTGATTAGGACACCGGAGGTTTGCAGAGTTTAGCTATTTCTGTTTACAATGAGAGCCATTTATGGACATTTATCAAGTGAAGAAAATAAGCTTTCCCGAGCAAAGGACGTTATTGTGATGTCACATGCCTAATGGCATAACCTGTATATTGAATTTCACTGTGTGCAGGTGACTAAATTGCTTTATGAAGGTCTGTTTGTTTACTGTACAATCCGCAAGATTATGGCGTAAGATAAAAGTTTACAATTTTGTATTATCTATTCAGTGATCCTCCCTGGCCACTTTCCCTGATTTTTCACTAATTCTATTAGTTTTTAAATTAATCTATTGCTGGGTATTCTCCCCACTGCAGGGAGCAGCAGCGGCCAAACACAGCCCAGTGCTACTGGCACTAATAATGAAAAGGTCTGAAGATCTGGATGTGAAGTACTACAGTATCATTATATCATCAGAGAAGATCTAAAGAAAATCTGGATGTAAAGTACTCCAATATCGTTACATCATCAGAGAAGATCTGAAGAAGATCTGGACATAAAGTACCGCAGTATCTGCAGATTATCAGAGAAGGTCTGAAGAAGATCTGGATGTAACGTACAGCAGTATCTGCAGATTATCAGAGAAGGTCTGAAGAAGATCTGGATGTAACGTACTGCAGTACCTGCAGATTATCAGAGAAGGTCTGAAGAAGATCTGGATGTAAAGTACTGGAGTACCTGCAGATTATCAGAGAAGGTCTGAAGAAGATCTGGATGTAAAGTACAGCAGTACCTGCAGATTATTAGAGAAGATCTGAAGAAGATCTGGATGTAAAGTACTGCAGTACCTGCAGATTATCATAAAGGTCTGAAGAAGATCTGGATGTAACGTACTGCAGTATTGGCAGATTATCAGAGAAGGTCTGAAGAAGATCTGGATGTAACGTACTGCAGTACCTGCAGATTATCAGAGAAGGTCTGAAGAAGATCTGGATGTAACGTACTGCAGTATCTGCAGATTATCAGAGAAGGTCTGAAGAAGATCTGGATGTAAAATACTGCAGTACCTGCAGATTATCAGAGAAGGTCTGAAGAAGATCTGGATGTAACGTACAGCAGTATCTGCAGATTATCAGAGAAGGTCTGAAGAATATCTGGATGTAACGTACTGCAGTATTGGCAGATTATCAGGGCTGGACTTCTGGAAAGGCCACAGATGCCGTGGCCTTGGGTGGCTGCAGCCCTCTGAGGCACCTGAACATGAAAAAGGGGTTGCAACATATGAAAGAGGAGGCTGAAAATGGGGAACAACTTATGAAAAAAGGGAAGCTGATGCCCAAGGGAGCTGTTCATGTAAGAGAGGGGCTACACTATACGGATGATGCACTTGGAAGAGGGGTTGTACATGGAATGGGGGAGAGGGGGAGAGCACAGCTGCACATGAAAATAAAAGGGGAGCCGCAACATACTTGGCCAAGGGGCACAAAAGGTATAAATCCGCCCTTGCAGATTATCAGAAAAAGATCTGGATATCAGGTACTGCGGTATCTGCAGATTATCAGAGAAGGTCTGAAGATCTGGATGTAAAGTACTCCATATGCCCACTGCATGAAAATGTGTCTTGATGCAGTTTCTATATAGTGCCACAGCCTGCTGCAGGAGGTGACAATGGAGCTGCACTACAGAATTGAGAGTCCAGCAGCTGCACCAGGGAAGAGACAGCACAGGAAGGTAAGTATT
Source organism: Hyperolius riggenbachi (assembly GCF_040937935.1). Lineage (NCBI taxonomy): Eukaryota > Metazoa > Chordata > Amphibia > Anura > Hyperoliidae > Hyperolius > Hyperolius riggenbachi. The sequence continues at coordinate 117,419,825 of NC_090647.1, read as the reverse complement.
GCTCTGCACCATCTTAGGTGTGAACTAGCCTTCAGAAAGAACTGAAAGTACATTTCACAATCCTGAACCAGTAACAAATGCCTTAATTAAGATTACTGCAGAATTGCTCAGTGCAAAATTGATGTAAAATAACAAAATATTACATGACTATTGGAAGGAGGCAACAACTATAACCTATTCTAATGTCCCCGGTCACTATCACAGCTATGGCCTGCCTACCACATCCTGATTCTGTGTGGCCACCAATGCCCCCTAGACTGAAGCTCGGCCAGATATCAGACAAAAGTTTGGTCCTATGGGGAGGGTAATTATAAGTGTTTCTTTAACCAGTTCACCCCCAAGGGTTTTTATCCTAACGGACCAGAGCAATTTTCAGTTGTCAGCGCTCCTCCCTTTGATTCCCTAATAACTTTATTACTACTTATCACAAGAAAATGATCTATACCTCGTTTTTTTCGCCACCAATTAGGCTTTCTGTGGATAGTACATTTTGCTAAGAATTTTTTTATTCTAAATGCATTTTAATGAGAAAAACAGAAAAAAAAAGAAAAAAAATCATTATTTCTCAGTGTTCAGCCTTTATAGTTTTAAAATTAAACATTCTCCTGTGGATAAAACAAACACGTTGTATTTGCCCAGTGGTCCCGATAATTAAACCGTTTAGATTATGTCCCTACCACAATGTATGGCGACAGTATATTATTTTGAAATATAAGTGGTTATTTTTCTGTTTGTTCTGGCCATAATTACAAGCCCCTATGTAATAAATGAAAATTAATTTTCCCCCATAAAATATAGAATAAAAAAAGCTGAGTCCCTAAGGCAACTATTTTTTTTTTTTTTTTAAGCTGATTTTTTTTTTACAAGTGTTTTTTTTGGGGGGGAGGGTTGGAAGTGTAATTTTATTAATGATGTGTATATACTTGAAAATGTATGTATTTTGTAAGTGTAATATACTTTTTGGCCACAAGATGGCGCTGGTGAACACTCATAGGACGTGTTCACTTTTTTTTTTTTTTTTTTTTACACACTTTATTAAACTGTTACATTTCCTGTTTATGTGAATGGACGTAGCCGCTGTTCGCGGTCACGTCCATTCACTCCAGGCACTGCGATTGGGTAGAGGACTGTTCAGTCCTCTTCCCCAATCGCCCAGCACGGGATCCCGACGGTAATGGCGGCGGTAGCGGCGGACACACGGCGGTAGCAGCGGCGGGAATGCGCGACGTATTAAAACGTCATGTTGCTGTTAATAGCGGTAAGCATGACGTTTTAATACGTTAGGATGGCGGTAAATGGTTAATGGCCGGATTTCAGGCAAGGCCACAAAGGCCATGGTCTAGGGCACAAGGAAAGCTAGGGGCGGGCTGTGAGCAGCAGGCTGGCAGCAGCAGTTAACCTGCTGAACATTCGCAGCAGTTGAGTGAGCTGAGCACCCGAACGGGCTATTCGTGATGCTGGCTGTACTGCACTCTGCACACATTAGCAGCAAGTGCTGACCCACGGTCGTCCTGTTTCACAGAGGGGTGGATGGCTACCAACAGCCAGATCTAGCACTCAGGGGATGAAGGGGCCACGAACAAGCCCTTACAGTGATCTCTGAGCTGCCTGTTACTCACCAAATGCACCACTCACCAAGGAGCCTACAATCTAACCCGTTCCATCATGTCACTTACTGTCCTCAGAGAAGCTTATGATGTAATCCCTGCCATTTCATCACTAACTGTCCTCAGAGGAGCTTTCAAACCCATCCCTTGCATGTTGTGGGGGAAGTTTAGGAGGCTGTCGGTCTGGGGGCAGTTGGTAATAGTGGGCCTTGGGCGGTAAAACTTACAGATCTGGCCCTGGTTTCTTTACAAATGCACACATACAGATGAAGCATACAGAGTGACGTCACTAGGGGGTGCGGTAGGTGCGGATCGCACCAGGTGTCACCAGCAGAGGGGGTGATAAAAAAGCTCCAGGCTAATGCTGGGTACACAATATTTTAGATTTTCTGGTCGATTTACTGTCAGATCGATTATTTCCAACATGTTCGATCTGCTTTCCGATCAATTTCCGAGCATTTTCCGATCGATTTCCTATTCAAGTGAATGGAAATCGATCAGAAAATGCCTGGAACTGGATCTGAAAGCAGATCGAACATGTTGGAAATAATCGATCTGACAGTAAATTGGCTAGAAAATCTCATAGTGTGTACCTAGCATAAGTTAGAGTGGACTAGGCTATGTAAATACAGACCAGGATAGTACATGATGTACTTCTCCCTCCTGCTCTTCTCTCTTCTGGCTGCTCCGTGGGGTGCTGATAATGGAGTTCAGAGGCCACCAGGGCCAAATGGTGATCATCTCCCTACAACAAGCAATGTTACTACTTGGTGAGGTTGAAGGTTCATGGGGTAAGAGGGGTGACGCCATTAGTTTCTGCACCAGATGACACCAACCCTAGTGACGCCTCTGAGCATACATACAATTATATATGAATGAGGGTAGTACAGATAATACAGACCTACAGCACAGCCAGTGAGAGGTGCATCGCAGACAAAACAAGTGCAGCAATACTGTAACACAACAGGATAGAGCCCTGCTCAGGAGATGGCTCAGACACAAGGTAAAGGAAGGTAAGCTGTGTATAAATCATCAGAGCTGTCCTGCCAAAGTGCAAGAGGATTACAGCGACACCAAGCTGGGCCAATCGCCGAATAAAATGTCCAAACTCATTTATGTGTTTGCCTGAAGAAGTGGCTTCCATCCAAACTGGCCCTAGATTACAGTGGGAACATTAAACTATGACTATGGCAGGAACATTAGCTGGTGAGCTCTTTTGAGGGACAGTGACATGAATTAATCTGTGTACTCTGCAATATGCTGTGGAAAATGCTAACACTGTATACAATGAGAACAATAACAGGTTAACCTTTACTGGATTGTCTCCTCAGATGTAAAATAGCCGTGTCTTCCTGTAACACACCGAAGCAGTCGCTGCATCTGAACATCTAAGATTGTTATTACTTCCCACAACATTATCAGTCACTTCATCTTTACTTCCATATGTATCCTGTAAAACATTACTGATCACGAAAGGCCTGCAAACACACAGCCAATAACGACAGCCTCAGCCGAAAATCCGGCGTGTGCCTCTCCCAACTTTTTAAGATAAGAAAGAGGGAGGCTTTAAGCCACACCCCTGCCATGCCTCTAAACACATCCCGCCACACCCTCACCATGGATATCCCAAAGAATTCAGAATCAAAACATGTAGTTTTATCATTCAAACCACACTGGTCCCCTCTATTATAATTAGTTTTTCTTCATTTTAACATTTGAAAATAAGAAATATATCAATTCAATTGATGTAAATTAAAGTTTAAAATCAGTTAAACACATTTTTAGTAGAAAAATACATCATTTTACACAGATCTATACATGAGTCCTGAAAGAGGGAAAATGAGGGTGAAAGAGGGACAGAGGCACCTTTATTTCCAAATAAAATATTGTGACCATACATTGCGCTATGAACATCATTTACATGTTGTAATAACCAGGACAAATGGGCAAATAAAATGAGTGGATTTTATCTACAGTAGCACTTTTTATTTTCAAACTATAATGGTTGAAATAATTAATTTTTTCATTTTTTTTCTTCGTATTCCCTTTAAAAAGGCATACGAAATAAAATAATTCTACCACCCAAAGAAAGTCTAGTATGTCCCACAAAAATAGATCCTTTAGGCGTGATAAGTAGTAATGAAGCTACTGCTGAATTAATGGAAGGAGTGTAATATGTGAAAATTTCTCTGGTTTTTAATGGAAAATAACCAGTGGTGGGGAAGTGGTTAAAGGACACTTTACTGATCAGGTGTGAAAATATCACTTAAGTGAATACTTAGGAGAAAGAGTGAATTGAATTCAGGGCCAGGGTGTCCAACCTGTAGATAGAGAGATGTTCCTGACCTGGAGTAAGGCTGCTTCCACACAGGGACGTTAAAGGTGCACGTTAGTGCAGCCTGTAACGCTCCCCAACTCACAGCAATACAAAGTCAATGGGGCTGTTCACACTGCCCACGTTGCGTTACATGTAACGCTGCACGTTCTTCAGAACGTGCAGCATACTATAGCGTTCCAGCGGCTTAAGCCGCGTTAGACTGTTTGCACATGCTCAGTGTTGGGGCGGAGAGGAGGCGGGGAGAGGCTGCAACGTAGCCGCGCACATGGCTACTCAATATGCACTGCACTGGTGGCCGCTGATTGGCTGGCGGTACCACGTGATGCGGAGTGTTTCACTCCGCATCACGTGGTCCCACTGGCCAATCAGCGCCACTCTCACTGCCCTAATGCGGAAAGAGCCGCTTAAGGCGGCTCACTCAACGTCCTCTACCATCACTGGCAGGCGTTGCGTTAGGGGACGCTATGCGACCATAACGTCCACTATAACGCAACGTCTCGGTGTGTAACTAGCCTAAGTTTGAATAGGGCAGCCGGTGGCACTTTTAATCATTATTGTAACATAAAGCACACATTATGACAGTCATTAGGAGTATGCCACTAGCTAAGTAGCTAATAGTATTATGGTGACAAATGCATTGCTAGGAAGTCAGCATTGCTGGGAAGTAGTGCAGAACTTGAGATGGAGATGATGCAACACCACTTAGGGGTCCTATTGTAGTGTACTGGGCCCATGGTCATCAAGCTAGGCCAGTGTGTGTATAAACTATCCGATGTGATTATATTAAATAAAGCATTTTATTTAAATACCATCAGCCACTTCACACCATATAAGCATAGGAGCTGCAATGGCAGGTCTCTCAGATAGCGATGTTTCCTGAGTAGTAGTGTGAACAAAATGATGATGCAAGGCCAAGCATTAGCAAGAGGTAGAGCAGCCCCGACTAAAGGCCTTGTCATTTCTTTCATCTGGGCCTCTTCAGGTTTTGCTAAGGGCCTGAGCCCACTAACGCAGTTGTGCGCAGTGTGCGCAGTTGTGTCCGCTTTTCAGCATCTGTAACATTGATGTGTTGCTGAAAAGTGGACACAACTGCGCACAACTGCGTTAGTGGGCTCAGGCCCTAACAAAGCTAAGAGATGTTATATTTTGTTGCGTCTGGAGTTTGGCTATAGGCCGGCTTGTAAAGCAGATTTGTACAGTAAATTTGCATGTGAGTTTTTCCATCTCTAAAGAAGTTGTCAGTGTATGATATTCATTTTCAAGGACGCATTGCTGGTGTCAGACGTGGCGGCACACTATAAGAAATAAGGTGCTATACCTGACCAGTGAATAAAAGCATTCTACAATTCCATTTTGTGTAAATGCTCTGCTTCGGCTAACTTCATTTGAGTTGGGGAAGTGGAAAGGAATATATAAATATGAAATGTGTACAGCATGGAGAATAAGCTATCTGCTACTCTGAGTGGCCTTTCACACTGGTGCTGTGTGGTGGGTCATTTTACTGCACCTCACCACTATGCCAATGAAAGCTTATGGGTGTTTTCATACAGCATGCGGTGTGCCGGCATTGCCAATCTACCGCGAACGCATACCTGCAATGCTGCGCGACATCTGCGATGATCTGTGGTGATGTGCGGCGGACCGGAAGTCGTGTAAGTCTATGGCAGTGCAGGGATTTAAAAAATGATGGCAGTGGCGTTGCGGCGAACATGCACGGAAGCATATTTTTACAATACGCTTCCGTGTACTTCCGTATTTCCGAAACAGGAAGTGACTGCAAACAAGCCTCGCTTCCTGTTTGGCTGTTAGCATAGCAGCATCAAGCACAGCAGCATAGCAGCTTCAAGCATAGCAGCCTCAAGCATAGCAGCATGCCAGCATCAAGCATAGCAGCATAGCAGCATCAAGCATAGCAGCATAGCAGCCTCAAGCATAGCAGCATCAAGCATAGCAGCATAGCAGCATCAAGCATAGCAGCATAGCAGCCTAAAGCATAGCAGCATCAAGCATAGCAGCATCAAGCATAGCAGCATAGTAGCCTCAAGAATAGCAGCATCCTGCATAGCAGCATCAAGCATAGCAGCATAGCAGCCTCAAGCATAGCAGCATCAAGCATAGCAGCCTCAAGCATAGCAGCCTCAAGCATAGCAGCATAGCAGCCTCAAGCATAGCAGCATCAAGCATAGCAGCATCAAGCATAGCAGCATAGTAGCCTCAAGCATAGCAGCATCCAGCATAGCCGCATCAAGCATAGCAGCATAGCAGCCTCAAGCATAGCAGCATCAAGCATAGCAGCATCAAGCATAGCAGCATAGCAGCCTCGAGCATAGCAGCATCGAACATAGCAGCATCAAGCATAGCAGCATAGTAGCCTCAAGCATAGCAGCATCCAGCATAGCAGCATCAAGCATAGCAGCATCAAGCATCAAGTTGTACATCTGCGAAGCATTGGTGATTCAGGAAGGATCAGCAGGCAGATCAGGGAACAAAAGGTGCAGCACAAATCCGCTATTGAAATGAGATATCATAAACATGTTGAGGTAAGCTAGTCTGGAAAAGCTGATCATACATTTATAGATGTGCATCTAATGTTCCAAAATGATCGAGACCTTTCAGAAAGGAAACAATTCAGAAAGAATCGATTCCTACCACACACAGCACACAGATTTTTAATAGATTCCTGCACTTTTCGATTCAATGCAACGCTATGGCCTATCGATCGTCCGCCGTTCCTGCCCCACCCCCAATCGATCTAGATTTTCCGTCCTGTCCGATTGATACTTCTGATCGATTTTTGGGCTAATATTTAAAGGAATCGACTCCAATCTTATTTGATCAAAGTGATCGAATCTACAGGAAATTGAATGGGAAAATCTATATGTGTATGGGTACCTTTAATTGAAGACACAGATAATGTCACATTTCTTCAAAGTACTGTATATGTTAAGTGCAGGTTAACATCACAGAGCTGATTGTAAGCACACAAGAGATAAAAACCACACTGACTGCACATATAGGCTCTAATGGTGATGCGCTATAAAGTACTGCAATGTGTGGTTTTCAGTAGTGCACTTTTATGAGAACGATAAGAGGCTTATAAGACTAAGGGCAGAATTAATAGCAATAATAATGGGCAAATGGGAAGGGGAACAACAAACATGTTTACAAGACAAAGTCATAAATAGGAAAATGAGGCGCACATTTATCATAAAACTGTCTGTCCTTCAACACAAATAGAATGGTGTCTAAGTTGCCTGTGGTATATGATGAATAATAAATTACAGCTAGATACACACCATGCAATGTGTTAATACATTAGAAGTTACCGGTAGATTTGAGATAGGAGAGATGAGGAGCCCTAGCAGCAAGCAATCACCCTGCGCAGTGCTTTCTACTGCACCAGGGAGTCCAATGCTACCGGCCTCAGCCGAGCGATCAATACTACTTTGCTCCTATGTTTTAGGAGATATTTTTTATCTTCTGTTTAAAATAACTTTTCAGCACTCTGCCACTGAAAAGGTACCACAAAGTAGGTGAAAAAATACTGCCATAATTATTCTGAGTATTTTGTTGCTTCCAGGTGGCTTAAAGTGGGATTGTCAGCCATAAAATTAAATTTAATTTACCCACTGCTCTGTGTTTATAATGTAGTCTACATCCGGACTCTGAATTGCAAGTATTCCTATACAATCATAAATGTGTCCTCAGTAATGAATTTTATCTCAGTCAGCCTGGCTTTATTCTGATTGCCAAGGAGAGGGAAGTTTTTCATCTCCCCTCCCACCTTCCTGCTCCTCACTGATTGGCTGAGGGCAGTTCAGTGTGACAGGATGTTGGAAAATACACCTCACCCCTCTGCAGAAGCTGTTAAAATATGATCTATGCTGTGCTCAAATGTGTTTACAATAGATATAACAGTGCAGTTTCTAAGAGAAAAAAAAGAGTAAGGGAGGAAATTACATCACAATTTCAGTCAAAGGCAGTAAAGATGGAAAATGCCTGAAATAGTTTTCTTTATATTTAATATATAAAATTCACTGAAATTAAAATGTGTTTTTTTTTCCCCTGGGATAGTATGCCTGCCCGCATGGGCGTAACAATAGGGGATGCAGCCCATGCACCCGCGGGGGGAGGCCTGGGTCCCCCCCCGCCCCCGGGGCCCGCTCGTGGCCGTTTTGGGGGGCTGGAGGGGTGGCAGCATGAGGGGAAAGCTATGGCCACACTCGGCAGGGAGGGGGGAAGGTCCCCCCTCTCCCTCACCTCGGGCTTTCCCCTCTGTGCTAACTTCAATAGCTATACAAGTGCAGCGGAGCGGCGGGCAGCGACAGGCAAACATACCTTCCGTGCGTTCCAGCGCGGACACATCTCGCTCTAGTGACTGACGTGACTTCCTGTGTAAAACAGGAAGTCGCGTCAGTCACTAGAGCGAGAAGCGTCCGGACGCACGGAAGGTATGTTTGCCTGCCGCTCCGCTCAGTCCTCTGCACTTGTATAGCTATTGAAGCTGGAGGGGAGCACAGAGGGGAAAGCCCAAGGTGAGGGGGGGGGACCTTCCCCCCTCCCCGCCGACTGTGGCCATAGCTTTCCCCTCATGGTGCGACCCCTCCAGCCCCCCAAAACAGCCAAACAGAAATTGTGAGCGGGCTGCCCTCCCCCCAGGGCCCGCTCACAATTTCTGCAGGGGGGCCCGGGGGCTCTTAGTTACGCCCCTGCCTGCCCCTGCTGCTTTAAAGGGCATTTTATTGATGAAGTGTGAAAATATTACATAGGAAAAAACTTAGGAGAAAAAGTATATTGAATAAGGGCCTAAATGTCTGTTGAAATATTGTCCCAATATAGTGCAGTGCAGCCAGTGTGTACAGTCCTTAGGAGATTTCAGAGTCAAACTCCTCTGCCAAGTCAAATACGTTGTAAGTGCAAACTTATTTGGCCAAATAAAATGATTGTGATTCTGATAGGCAGTAGAGTGCTTTGCGGCGTTTCTTCTTCAATGAGCCTGTGAATCGTGATTAACGGGTATTTTTCAGACCAGCAGATAAGCCATTAGCGTGATCTGAAACTCCAGCTGAATGTCTGAATTTGATATGTGCCGCTCCTGATCTCATTTATCCTCCAGGGAGCACTGCAAGTACAAGAAAATGCCACCCCAGCATAAAAAAAGCCTTGATTATTCCTTTTAATAACCCATGAGTGGGGGGCAGTGCCCATGTAATGTGATGGAGATGCATATGTCTCCACAGAGGTTGCTGGGGGTGACGAGACTTACAATTCTTATTATCACAAACAGCGTGAAATTTCTGAGCATAAAAGTTATAAAATATAGATTTTATTAAATGATCCCTTTTCATCTGGAGCGCTCTTTCTGTGTGACAAGGCAGCAATTCATTCGCCACCACAGGCGCCCGCAGACAACTTCCCATCTTAAACATGGTTGACATTTTCAATAATACACAGCGTTCAACCCCATACGTTCCTCGTCTGATTATTTTTTAATTAACTCTAACTGGGATTAAATCAGTCCTCTGTTCTCTGGAGACGCAGAGCAGGTCTGGGGCTCTGCGGGGAAGGGGTTAATGGACTGAAGCCATAGGCTGAGATTGCAGAGCCAAATTAAATGTATCTTACCCCCCCCCCCCCTCCTCTTTCTTCTCTCAGTTACATGCCTTAAAACAGCTTTAGTCAGCACTGGAATAAAAGGAGACACAGCTCAATCGCATGAAAACATTTCCCCCAGGATGCCAAGAATTCCTCTGTGCTAGACAAGTATCTTTAATTCTGGCCTGCCACTGGGTCACCTGACCTATCCCAGCAGCCCACACTCTGAATGAAACGTGCAAATGGCAAATCTTCCCTCTGAGGACTGTTACAGGGTTAGAACGTTTGCAAACATGAAGGAATGAAGGAAAAAGGCTCCTTTATGGAGTCCACACGTATATGACCTGATTTGAACGCACATCTATAAACTTGTCCAGAACGCTGGGGTATTTTACAATTTACATTAACATACAGAAACACCAACACAATCCTGGACTCTGAAGGAAGAGTGCGTTTGGTAAGTTTTGGGTCTGCAATGTTTTCATTTGATGTTTCTGTCTTCACAACCAACGGATCAACCAATCCAAGACAGTCTGTATGCATGTTGGATTATTGTGGCTCTGTACAAATTACAAGCTGACACATTTTACACACCAGCAGTTCTGGAGGTGTGGCTAGCTTACAGGGACAACAAAGGATGATTTGCCTATTCAGCAGGGATGCATTGTGGGAGACATCAAATGCTCACTCCAACCTGAATTATCGCAATTACGTTCTGTTTTAAGAAGGCAATCTTTTGTTTTGCATAACATCTTAGTAAGAGGGCTTTTTGGTCCTTTGTAGCCCCTTACACACTCCTATGAAATCTGGTTCACTACGAGCTTGCTGGGTACACAATATATAGTTAGCCCTAACCTCTTAATGAAACAAAACTTTCTGATGACTAGCCCGAGTCTCTTTTACTTAAAGAGACTCTGTAACCTCAAAAACATCCCCTGGGGTGTACTCACCTCGGGTGGGGGAAGCCTCCGGATCCTAATGAGGCTTCCCACGCTGTCCTCTGTCCCACGGGGGTCTCGCTGCAGCCCTTCGAACAGCCGGCGACAGACCCGACTGTCAGTTCAATATTTACCTTTGCTGGCTCCAGCGGGGGCGCTGTGGCTGCTTTCGGCTCCGAACTACACGGAAATACCCGATCTCAGTCGGGTCTGCTCTACTGCGCAGGCGCCGGAAACTTGCGCCTGCGCAGTAGAGCAGACCCGATGGCGATCGGGTATTTCCGTGTAGTTCGGAGCCGACAGCCGTCAGAGCGCCTGCGCAGGAGCCGGGAAGGTAAATATTGACGTCATCTTTCACGGAGGGCTGCAGTGAGACCCCTGAGGGACGGAGGATGGCGTGGGAAGCCTCATTAGGATCCAGAGGCTTCCCCCACCCGAGGTGAGTACCCCCCAGGGGATCTTTTGACGTTACAGATCCTCTTTAAAGTGTACCTGAGATAAAAGAAAGATATGCATTTATACTTACCTGGGGATTCTTCCAGCCCCTTGTAGGCCTTAGGCTCCTTTGCTGTCCTCCTGGGCTGCTCTGTTGTCCCACAGTCAGCTCAAGTAAATTTCCTGACTGGCCCAGGTGTACTCCACTGTGACGGGTACACTAGCCCCACGATCGCCATCCTGTAGCCGGGAGCGATCTGTGAATGTATAGTTCGCTAACTGTGTAACTGTGACTGTAACTGTGCAGGAGCAGAATATTCCTGGCCACAGAAGTGTGACCAAGTGTGCGGGCTGTGCATTGACAGTAGTCAACAACTACTGAAGCTGACAGCAGGACAACAGAGCAGCCCGGGAGGATGGTGAGAAAGTCCACAGCCTACAGGGAGCTGGAGGAAGTATAAATGCTTGTCTTTCTTTTATCTCAGATTTCCTTTAACCTCTTCAGGACTTGAGGTTTTTACCTCCCTAGTGACCAGGCCATTTTTTACTAATCAGCACTTCACAACTTTAACAGTTTATTGCTCGGACATACAACTTAGCACCCATATTAATTTCTTCTCACAGAGCTTTCTTTTGGAGGTATCTGATTGCTGCTGCGATTTAGATTTTTTTTTTATTAATTAAAAAAGATAATAAAAAAATATATATTCCCCCTTCCCCCTCTAAATAAGCCCAAGACTACAATACATACACTATACATTTCTTACATAGGCATATGCCTATGATAGGAATTATATTGTGAGCCGTTCGGAGGGACAGTTAAGTGACAAGGCTGTGCTCTGTACAGTGCTGTGCTAGATCGCAGTGATGTACACATCTTTTTGATCATGTATTATTGAAATAGCAGCTTGCCAGCTCCATTCGTGGCTGGTAGGCTGATCGCGGCAGCCCCACTGTGTTTACTGTAGGCAACACGTGCTCGTGCGAGCGCTCGTTCCTTGCAAATCTCGCTCCTCGCGAGATCACGCCATATGGCGTGATCGAGGAATGAGAAAGCCACTCTGTGGCCACCATCCTGCGTTAGGCGGTCGCAGAGTGGTAAAGTTCCCAAAACTAAAATTTCAGTAGCTACTCATAGTTAAATAAACAAACATTTGAAAGCATTCCCAAGTATTCCCTGTGTGTAAAATTGTTTACTTTCACTGCAGAGAGCAGTAGAAGCTTGCTTATCTCTTGTCACTAGCAAAGGCAAGAATCCCCCTGTGCTTGTGTGTTAACTCTGTCCCCCCAAATGTATGTGTCTACCCTCATGCCCATGTGCCAGTGTTAAAGTCTCATGTCTCGGCCTGTGTGACTCCTGGTCTCCTCCGGTGTTCAGCGTTACCGAGAGTGCCTGCTTCATGTGACTGATGCATGTTGTGACCTTACTATGCGGCGAGTCATGTTGTATAGACGCTCGCTGTGACACTCAACACTGGAATAGGCCAGGAGTCACGCAGGCGAAGTGGTGAAACTTTACACTGAGCATGGGCATAGGTCGGGGGGTTCACTTATACACTTGGGGGTCCGCTGGCAGTTGGTGGTAGGAGGGTTACCAATAGGTTGGTTTCATGCTGAGGGGCAGTTGGGAGCTATGCTGCTTCTCACTGCTTGTGATCCACACCATCACTATAATAAGTATCTTCTGTCTCTGTAAAGGTTGTGTATCATGGCTTGAGTTTACATTAAAGAGGAACTTCAGCCTAAACAAACATACCGTCATTAAGTTACATTAGTTATGTTAATTAAAATAGATAGGCAATATAATCTCTTACCCACCCTGTTTAAAAAGAACAGGCAAATGTTTGATTTCATGATGGCAGCCATCTTTTTGGTTGAAAGGAAGTGACAAGGAGCATGAGACACAGTTCCAACTGTCCTGTGTCCTGAGCACCTCTCCCAGTTGCTAGGCAACGTGAATAACAACATAGGAAACCCCATCATGCTCTGCACAGCATCAGGGAAAAAAGCCTGGGCTGTTTTTCTTTGATGGGTGGTGCTTAGATAAAAATGCAGCTAAAAATGATGCTTTGGTAAGAAAAACAAAGTTTTGATGCTGTGAAACTGTTAAAGAAACACCAAGCCTGTTCAGTTCTGCTGAGTAGATTTTTAGTCCGGAGGTTCACTTTAAGGAGGTATTTCTACACCTGGTGCTGAGTTAAAATTGATTATCTTCCCTGCCCAGAGTGATACAACTTCACAGCGTTCTCCTTTAAAAGCAGACAGAAACTCAAAGCTAAAATCTGCTTTAAGGCTTCATTCGCATCAGGCGCGCTGCTGAGGAAAGCTGCTACTGCGCTCAGCCATTGATTTTAATCAGAAGGTGTGAGGATGCCGAGTGGACTAAGAGGTTTAAATGTCTAAAATCCAATTCTAAAAAAAAATATAAAAAATGAGAGGGAGTTTGGCTCCAGTATCTCTCCATCTCTATCCCTGGCTACATCTCCGCCTGCACTGTCATGCCAACATCTGTGGCATCTTCCAAGAAAATGATGTCACTGCAGAGCGACGCTGGCAAGGAAAGGATATTTTATTTCACGGTAAAGGAAATGCCAAATTTGTTGAAAAAAGAAATGCAATCCACTTATTAAAGGGAACCTTAAAGTGGACCCAAATTAAAAATACAAGATTTCAGAAATAAAATCTATTTTCTAAATTATAATAATAAACAGCAGCCTTTTTTTCAGCTGCATGATGACAAATATAAAATAGTTTACATTTATTGGAGGAACTCCTCCCTTCATTTCAAATTGCCGGGACAAAATCCGGCAAACTTGTGAAGTAGGTGGTGTCCGGCAATGGAGGAATTGCTAATGGCTGCCCCCAGTATAACCCTAGTTATGAAAAGAGAAGGGTGAAAAGCATGCCCTGAAATGCTCTTAGGCCCGAAGGAGTGTTTATTTATTTTTGTATGTGTCAGAGTGGTGCAACTAAACATTTTTAATAAAAAAAAAATGTTTGGTTTGGGTCCGCTTTAAGTAACATGTGACGTGATGAGATAGACATGTTTATGTACAGTGGCAAGCATACAAATACCTATGCTGTGTTCATTTTCTTCTTTCTTTGCCTGAAAGAGTTAATATTCAGCTATGTGACTGAACGTTTCTCTTCAGTCAGAACCCAGGACTATAATGTCCCTGACCTGATTCTACAAGAAATTACAACCATAGAAAGGGGTCAATATTTTAGCTCTCTAAGATATGGAACAGACTGTATCATTGAGCTGAGACAAGACAGTAAATCTACTTTTTTAACATTTTTAAACATAGCATAAAACTGTCGGATATCTAAAAGTCATTTTTAGGAGTAGGAGGATAGATACAATTACTTATCTCATCAGTTTATTTCCACTTAAGGGTCACTTTAAAGGCAAATATTATTTTAACATTCTTCCACCAATAACATATGTGGCCACCATTTTCCCCCAACCATAACAGATGCTGTTGGCATCCACCCCCACAACAAGCCTGAATAATGGTCTCCATCCCCACATCCCCCAAAAACATAAGTTGCCTCCATGTTCCCCAAAACATGCGTGGCCAATATTTCTCTCTACTCTTATAGCAAGTGGAGCTTACATAACCCCACTTCCTTATATAAAGCATCATTCCCCCTAAACGACAAGTGTAGCCACCTTCCTCCTCTCCCCCTCACCTATAACAAGTGCTGCCACAACCCTCCCATCCCAAATAGCACATGTGGCCACCTTTCAGACTCCACCCATATAACCACTGCTACCAGCATACTCCCAAGTGCTACCTGCCTTTCTCTTACGACATAAGTGTGGTCCCCCACCATCACAAGTGTTATCCTACCCTTCCTCATTTTAAATGTAGAGTTGTGCAATGGAGACTTAATTATATGACCTGCTTCAGCAACAGGTCGGGTCTTCTTTCATACAGCCACCTGCCCTGTCTTGACTTAAAGAGGAACTCCAGTGAAAATAATGTAATAAAAAAAGGTGCTTCATTTTTACAATAATTATGTATAAATGATTTAGTCAGTGTTTGCCCATTGTAAATTCTTTCCTCTCCCAGATTCACATTCTGACATGTATTACATGGTGACATTTTTACAGTGGGCAGGTTATGTAGCTGCTCCTATCTGTTTTGGCTGTTAGAGACAGCTGTAAACAGCTAATTCCTGTCTGTGAACATTGTTACATTGTGGCAGTTTGCCCAGAGTACCACGGTACTCAGAGCTTCTTGTAGGAGTGATTTCAGCACAAAATCAGTCATACAGCGCCCCCTGATGGTCTGTTTGTGAAATGCAATAGATTTGTCATGTAAAAGGGGGTATCAGCTACTGATTGGGATAAAGTTAAATTCTTGGTCGGAGTTTCTCTTTAAGTCTTGCCGATTGACATCAGGAAACAGGCAAGATGACCAGGATGGGGCAGCACGGTGGCGTAGTGGTTAGCTCTCTCGCCTTGCAGCGCTGGGTCCCTGGTTCGAATCCCGGCCAGGGCACTATCTGCAAAGAGTTTGCATGTTCTCTCTGTGTCTGCGTGGGTTTCCTCCGGGCACTCCGGTTTCCTCCCACATTCCAAAAACATACAGATAAGTTAATTGGCTCCCCCTAAAAAAAAAATTGGCCCTAGACTACAGTACTTACACTACATAATATAGACATATGGCAATGGTAGGGATTAGATTGTGAGCTCCTTTGAGGGACAGTTAGTGACAAGATATATATATATATACTCTGTACAGCGCTGCGTAATATGTCGGCGCTATATAAATACTAAATAATAATAATAATAATAATAATATGGAAGAGTACCAATCCTCCATGCAGGAGCGGGTGATCTTCCTGTTCAGTAAGCCAGCACCTAATTAGTGAGGAGACCTTGGGCAAAACTCCCTAACACTGCAACAGCCTATAGAGCGCGTCCTAGTGGCAGTAGCTCTGGCGCTTTGAGTCCACCAGGAGAAAAGCGTGATATAAATGTTCTGTGTCTGTGTGTCAGGAAATAAAGCTCCTCTGCACTATTCTGCAATTTTGGGGGATGGTTACCAGAGAAGTGATAGACTGAAGAGAGAGAAAAGCAGCCAGCATCCCCCCAATCCTGACCCAGGTTCCCTAGTGGCAGTGGGGCCTGCTCCTTGCGTAGTTATGATAAACATATTAACAAGGGGATTGCGCCAATGTACAACAGGTCCTGTATAAAATGACATATTTGTTATAGTAGCTTTTCTTCCCCACTGGTTTAGAGCTGAAAATCTTAACACACAGAAAACTTTCTGATCTTTGCTTTGGTCGCTTTCGTGAATTTGAGTACCTGCTTCAGAAAAGAACATATGGATTTTACTTGTTTCTACTTTATTCATTAGGCGGATCAATTTTCTGATGAGTCGGCTGGAATGTGGAAACTAGAGGATAAGGCAATTAGAGTCAAATATTCCTTCTTAGCTATGTACTATATTAAACTAAAGGCTTTGAATTAAAACTTCCTGAGTAAAAACTGCATATGTGCTCTGAATAGCTTAAAAACAAGACCATTACCCTTGCAGAATAAAAAAATAAAAAATGGAGCTACACATCCACTGACCATGGCATCCCTTCAGTGACTGACAGCTCTCCTCCCAGCAAGCTTGGCACAGCATGGGCATTAGAATCATGTGCATATCTACTTGGTAGGGGGGCTAGCCGCATCAGGTAGAGCCTCTTACCACCTCTCCTCGCCGCTCCTATGGCCCTCAATCAGTCACATTTGTTTTTAGCTACCCCGCGGTCACAACGCTGCAGCTCGCCTCTCTGCTTCTCCTCAGAGAGCAGAGAGGCGGGGGAAAGCTGCGGAGGGGAGGGATAGAGGTGGAGGAGAGGCGCACAGAGACAGGAAAGAGGCTCCAATAGGAGGGGAAGCATCTTGTGATTTTATTTCCCATTCTGGAATTTTATTGGCTTTAGCTGCTGCTGCATGGCATTGATGCTTAACTTATCATTGATCAACCATTATTCGCAAGTCCTTCACTAAGTCTCATGTTTCCAACTTTATCCCATTTAGTTTAGATCAGGGTTCTCAAACTCAATTTACCTGGGGGCCGCAGGAGGCAAAGTCAGGGTGAGGTTGGGCCGCATAAGGAATTTCACAATCGCGGCGCATCGCCGCCTCTGCCCGCCCCGCTCACTGTTCCTTCACAGAGAGGGGCGGGGAGAGCCGCGATCCATGCGGCGATTGACGTCAGGAGGGGCAGAGCTGAAGCTGAAAGCTCTGCCCCTTCCAGGAAATGCCGGCGGATTTCCCCCGGGGCGATTTGGGGGCTCTGCAACCCTCGTTTAGCGGCGGGGATGCGGTGGATTACTTGGGAGCACTGAAGCGAACTATAAGGAAGCTTTTGCCGGCGAGGGCCACAAAATATTGTATTGAGGGCCGCAAATGGCCCGCGGGCCGCGAGTTTGAGACCCCTGGTTTAGATGGTGCTATGCCATTAGCAAGCTTATGGGTCCATAGTTTCTTACTTTTTGAAAAATATGGGAAGCACGCGCTGTAGCTAGTCTACTGTCAGTATATATACAATATATACAAAATACCAACCTCTACTGTACATAGTCTAAGTAATATGGCAATTATAAATTAGAGCAAAAGTCAGTAATGCAAGTATTTGTATTCTTGATCAAGGTTCTATTTTAAGCATAGCTAAGTATAAGTAAACTAATTCTTGAAAACAAAAAAATGTGGTAGGCCTCTACCACCCTATTTGGCAGTGCATTGTGTTTAGCCTTAAAGCACACCTGTAATTGGACAAAAAAAAAGGTCAGGCACTTACCTACTTAGGGGGAAGCCTCTGAATCCTCTAAAGGTTTCCCTGATCCCCCTAGACCCCTCCATTGCCAGCTAGGACCCTCTTCATCTTTGCGGTGTGCTCCCCTCTGTGTATGAGCTCCGCCACACTATGCAGGCACCACACTGTGCACTGGCACAGAACCGTTTGTGCATGGAGGAAAAATCCATGCACAAGTGGCTTCGCACCTGTGGAGTGTGGTCGCATTTGTGCACAGAGGAATAGAGCCATGAGCAATTTTTGACATTGATTTTTAAGATTGTTTAGAGGATTTCAGAGCAGCACATTAGGGGCAAAGGAAGATCAGGGCAGCCTTTGGATGGTCCAATTAAGATAAGTATCTAACACTTTTTTTTTTAACTGTTGACTACAAGTTCCCTTAATACCACTGCAGCACTGATGGCTCCTGAACAATACTAGCGACTTTCTAGTTAAGAAGGCAAGTCATGCCCTTTCTTGCCTAACCCCTTGCCACACCCATCCTACCTCACCCACATGATACCTGGGCCTACTGGGGGATGGCAAATAGGGTGGATTGACAAAATAGTTGAGCTCATAGTTGATCTCTGATCATTCATTGGGGCTCAGTAGTGACAGTGGTTAATGCTGACAGGTAATGGGACTAGTGGCTCACTACAGGGTCACTTCAAAGAGCCACATATACTCGTATAGGTGTGTCCAAATCTCCCAGCTCAGTCCCTTGATTTCTGGCTTATTCCAGAATCCCGGTGGAAAATCCTGAAGGGAGTGTGTCAGTATTCTGCAGCTCCGTAATGACTATTGCCTGTGGTAGGAATGAAGAAATGTTACCTCAGCACAACCAAATGGCTGTAAGAAGCCAGCATGTCATTCAGTTTGCTGGCAAGCATAAAAGCCCTTTTACATGAGGTTACAGTGGAGTCAGCCTTCAAAATATCGTATATTTGGAGTGAGTTATTTACACAGAACATTGATTTCTCTTTCAGCAGTGTGTGAACTGTAAGCCTTGCCTGGGCTCCAATAATATCCTGACCCGCTAGGCAGGAATACATTTATTGGACTGTCTTTTCCCTTAGGCTGAATCCGTAGTTTTTGGGTGTCTGCGCACTTCGGAGCCTGGAGCGATCATTGCTTGGATTTAGCTGACTCAGCTGAGAGAAGCCCTGGTGCTGCCAATCACTGCGCAGCTTTGTGAAGCCTAAGCATGCATGTATTCAAATCCTCCTCTCCTAAAATAGACTCATTCAAATTCCTATGGTAAAATGTTGCACTTACAATCAGCCTTCACTGAGTTTTTACTTAAACTTGTAGAACAGTGGCGCTAACTGGTTCCCCCGCAGGCTGCATGCAGTGCCCAAGCATCACTATACAGGCTAACTAAAGGTAGCCATACACATACAGATATTTCCCCAGAGCTCTCAAACGATCGATTCCTCTCAGATTGAAATCGATTCACAAAGGAATCGATTCCGTCCATACACAGAATAGATTCCGGCAGGGAATCTATTGAAAATTGATCGAACCACTCGTGGCACTGTTTGATGCAGTTAAATGTTATGGGCCGCCAATCGACCGCCGCTTCAGCACCTTTCCCGATCAACCAATGTTCCATCAGGTCTGATCATTGATCAATACTTCTGATAGATTTTTGGCTTGTAAAAAAAAAACAAAAAACACTACGGTATTTTGCAACTGAAATAAGGAAAAAATACCTAGTGTATCAACAAGGGCGTAGCAATAGCCAAAGCAGCTGCTATGGGGCCCAGGTGGTACTCGATGTATTCACCATTTACTTTCTTTTGTTCCTCCACCCTATGATTTTGTCTAAATAGTCATGCACTATATACAGTATAGATCGAATGAGAATTTAAATTGCCCAGTTAAAGTGGACCCAAACTAAAAATACAAGATTTCAAAAATAAAATCTATTTTCTAAATTATAATAATAAATAGCAGCCTTTTTTCAGCTGCATGATGACACATATAAAATATTTTACATTTATTGGAGAAACCCCTCCCTTCCTTTCATATTGCCGGGAAATAATCCGGCAAACTGGTGGAGTAGATGGTGTTCAGCAAAGGAGGACTTGCTAATGGCTGCCACCTGTATAACTCTAGTTATGCAAAGAGGAGGGTGAAAAGCAGTGGTGCAACTAAATATTTTGAATTAAAAAAATGTTTGGTTTGGGTCCGCTTTAACTCCTATCCATAGGGTAGGGGCATGTAGCATTGCTCAAGAATGCCTACATCTGATGGCACCATGAAAGTTTTGTTATGGGGTCCCATAATCTCTAGCTACACCACTGTATCAATTCATAGATCCTAACGCCCCCTCAGGAATACCCAACAGGCTGCACTCCCCACTGTAAGCCAGTCTGAGGCCACGCCTCTCTAATAGCTGCTGACAGCCATAATATGCTAACATCCAGCAAGGAGGTGTGGCTTCCATTGACAAAGCAATCCACTCTTTCCCCTGCACAACATAATGAATCAAATTGCTTTTTTCTTCTTCAATATGTATTATAAATGATTTAGTCAGTGTTTGCCCATTGTAAAATATTTCCTCTCCCTGATGTACATTCTGAAATGTATCACAGGTGGAAGCATCTTCTGCCCTCTTAGATGCAGCTCTGCGGAATGTTTGGTTACTGAGAATTCTAAAGTCAGTATAAAACATACCGGTGCCCAATTCACCGCTTGGGCGCCTGATTACCGATTATTAACACGTGTCTATTATACGCCGGCTGATCCCCGCGCCCAAATGATCTGCTGCGTATATACATCCCAACTAATGATGGTAATGCTTCTCCATGAGTTCTCCTAGACATTATCATCACTAATCCCGACTCTCATAGACTGCAATCCACCAACTAATACTGTATAAACTATGAAACCCGAGTTCAGAGAAGAGAAAAAATAATCCAGCCTCTGATAGCTGTGTTTATGTAGCGATCGGTTATATTATTCAGGGTTGTTCAGAATGAACGGATGAAGATATAACACGGTGATTCTGCACAACATCCCTTGTCTGCTTATTTGATTGTGCTCTAAATTGGAAGGAAAGATGTAAAACAATATGTATGAGGAGCAATATATTGTAATAACATTTCTAAACCTAGCGGAGCCGTCTCAGGCTGCTTGCCATATTAAGGGCGGTGCAGCCGGCTCTGTCAAGGGTTGGAAATCACGCAGTTTAATTTGAAAATGTATGAGGGTATTTATCTACAATCTCCTGTCTTTCAGCCTGGATCCATATTAAAATCCAGCGCTGTGTTTGTTTTATAAGTCTTCCACTCCGTGTCTTCCTACCCTTAGAGATGAGATGCTTTTCAGGAGCTTCTCTTGATAATGTTATTGTATGCATGCATAGAGGTTTTAAAAGTGAGACTAAGCATTAACATGAGCCGCGATGTAGGAAACATCTCTTTGTGTGCGCTAAGATATGAACTGGCAGTTTATGTACGTGGCCAAGTGGTTGTTCTAGCAATAGCTGAGTTATGTTGGAGCTCACACAGCACCCAAGGGAAGGCAGGACAGACGCCTACAACATGGTGAATTAAGGTCTTCCTCTACTTAAAGTGACACTGAAGGGGTAAAAAACCTTATGATATAATGAATTGTATGTGCAGTACGGATAATTCATAGAAGATTAGTAGCAAAGAAATGTTTATTTTCATTTATATGGCTTCTGTTTTAAATAACATTGCATCATTCTCTAATATTTGCAGTTTACAAACTACACTCTGCATTTTAAACCATGAAACAGAGCAGAGCTAATGACCCTTTGAACTTCCCTGCAGTAAAACCTTACCTGAAGTTGTCTTTCACTGTTCCTTTGATGTATAAGTGCATCAGAAAATAGCACTGTAGCCGACCAAAGTTGGGTCGGAGAGCTCAGAGAAGCTCTTTTGCATAGATAACAAGTGAAGTTTCTTAACTCTTCTTATACTGGAAACAAAATGAGACTCCTACCTGCTACTAATGTTCTATTTCTTATCAGTACTACACATACAAATAATTATGTCATACATTTATTTTCACTTCAGATTCCTTTTAAAGGCATACTTAAGCCCGGCATACATTTTTTTTTACTTCTACCAGCCCCCTGCAGCCATCCCGTGCCCTCGCAGTCACTCACGGATCCTCCGGTCCCCCGCCACCAGCTAGTCTCGTTTCGCCGACAGGCCAATCCATCCAAGAAAATTGGTCGATAGTGAACGATACAGTGCAGTCAGGGCCGTTTCTTGGGCAGGGCAACCGCCCTTGGCGCAGACTGGCAAGTAGAAGAAGGGGGGCGCCGGCAGAAGGACAAAACCGCTAGGGAGCTGGTGACGCGCAGTGCAGCCAAATGGAAGAATAAAGAAGATTACCAGTGCAATCAACTTCCTTGACTCCTCCTGGGCTGCCTGCGTCCGTCACCCCTGCGTGATGTTACCTAATGTCCGGTAGTGGTACTGCGCTATCTGGGCTATCTGGTCTGGGCTCTCTTCGCCTGCCTGTTTTCCTGGTCCCTGCTTCCTCCTGGATGGTCACTAGTAAGTAGGCAGATCTACTTGTGACCTGTAGCTGTATGACTTAAGAGTTTGCAAGTCCACGGGGTGGGGGGCGCAATTTTTACTCCCTTGCCCTGGGTTGAATTTAGCCTAGAAACTTCCCTGAGTGCAGTGATCATAAAAAAGCCATAAAACAAATTGTTGATGACTTTTTTATGATCACTGCATTTTATCACTCAGTATTTTGGATGGATTTTTTGAAAATTGTAAAGCTTTTTGATACTTTTTTGGTATATTAAAACATTATGCTCATTTTCAATTTTCCTTAAATAATTTTAGACACTATTATATATCCTTGTATCTACATATGGTGATGTTTGGTGTAGTGGAACTCCACTAAGGATGTGCTTTTTTGGTTCTCCCAACGTACATTAATATAGTGATCCCTATTTGGGCATGTATGAAGGGTCAAATGACGCCAAAGCAGCTAATTAATCAGTTTTCAAAAATTTGGTCACATGATCTTAAGAAAGGGGTTAGTAGTGAAATTTGTGGACAGGGCTCCTATTTTCAGACTCAGCAAAAATTAGATCTACTTAACCGGGCTTCCTCCAGCCCCTGGCAGCCAATATGTCCCTTGCTGCAGCTCTTGCGCCGATTGCGATCACGCTCACGTAGTCTGGAATGTTCTGCACAGAACTACTGCGTCTGCTCAGAACGCTCCAAACCTCGTGAGCGCAATTGCGAGCGGCTCTCGTGCAGGTGCAGTTAATGCAGATGTGGCAAGGTCAGCATCTGTAACGGAGGTGATCCTGGGACATCGGAGCTGCGGCGAGGGACACATCGGCTGCCAGGGACTGGAGGAAGCCCCGGGTAACTAGATCTCATTTTTTTGTGAGCTCGGATGAATCCTTTAATGTGCTGTTCACACTACAAGGGGGTGGTGCTTAGGCATCTGTTTATGAGAAATTCACATCTTGCAGCTCTTATACTGAACAAAGAGAGAAGTACTTTAATGTAATTGTTTTATACAAGGTCAATAGAGAGATATGGTAAATTGCCTTTTTATCTTAATGTCTCTACAAAGGGCCAAGGTAAACCAACTGTGTACAGAAAAAAGAAATATTTATCCATCATTAGAGGAGTTTTTTACAATAAGGGTTGTTAAGCAGTAGAATGCCCTACCACATGAGACAGTAATGGCAAAATCAATAATGGAGCTTTAACAAGGACTGGGTGATTTATGGCTAATGGTGTCCCCAGTTATCACTGTGGAGGGATAGCCTGGCAATGCTCTGCTCCAGGGAAGTATCTGCCTGCCCTTGCAGAGGTCAGAAAGCATTTTATTTACCAATGTGGCAAAACTGGCAAAGCTGCTGTCCTCAGGCCTGAAATAGATTAAGATGAAAAGGGTCCCTAGGCAAGATAGCACTTTTTTTTAGTAAGGCTAACATTCACCAGGCCCCTAGACTCTCTTCAGGCCCTAGGCAGCTGCCTAGAATTGCCTTGTGGATGATCCGGCTTTGCCTCAGGCCCAATTTAGAATTTAAAATCAATGGTTATAGGACTTATTACTGTGTAACCTACGTGAAATACACAACAATCTGCACTGGGCATACTGATTTTGGGTGTCTAAAAAAGAAGCAGTAAAAAAGGGCGCATATGGCTAATGGACAAAAAGGGCGCCGCCATAGACTGCAATGCAAAATATCGGCTATTGTGCGGCCAACAGGAAATTAGGGCGCACGAGAAATAGCGGTTGCAGGGATCGTGTTAACAAAAGTTTTCGTTTACAGAATAAGGTTTATAACAAATATCATTTACAAATTCATTTTTACTTTTTTTTTCGTTTTTAAATTTCGCTTTCAGGAGGTTTAACTTATTTTTTCGTTTTTAGATTTCGCTTTCAGGACTGTAACAAGTAAATTTTCGTTTACACTTATTTTATCATTTTAAAATTCGCTTTCATACGTATAATGCTTAAATAACGTTTTCAACCTTATTCTATTACAAAGACATCGCTTTTGGTATTAACTTGGTTTTTTAGACTTATAATGCGTTGATTATAGTTTTCAGATTTATTATCTTACTAATATATCGCTTTTAATATTACCGCTATTTTAAGATTTTTAATGCGTACGTGATTGTAAGGCTATTTATTCTAATATATATATATATATATATATATATATATATATATATATATATATATATATATATATATATATACACACTGTATATACCTTTTTCTATTTATAATATTATTAATGTGTATGTGATTTTAAGGCTTATAATTATAATACTATCACAAATATATAAATGATTGTATTCATGTTATTTATAGTGAAGTATTTTAAGGATTAAATATATTATTGTTTATATGTGTGTAAGGATGTTTATGCAGTGGGGATGGTTAGGGCTAGGCACAACCAGAGCCATGGTTAGGGTTAGGCTCCACCAGGGGGATGGTTAGGTTTAGGCACCACCAGGTGGGTGGTTAGGGTTAGGCACCACCAGGGGAGATTTAGGGTTAGGCACCACCAGGGAGGTCTTAAGGTTAGGCACCACCAGGGGGGTCTTAGGGTTAGGCACCACCAGGGGGTTGGTTAGGGTTAGGCACCACCAGGGGGGTGGTTAGGGTTAGGCACCTCCAGGGCGGTGGTTAGGGTTAGGCACCACCAGGGGGTGGTTATGGTTAAGCACCACCAGGGGGTTGGTTAGGGTTAGGCACCACCAGGTGATGGATAGGGTTAGGCACACCAGGATGGTCTTAGGGTTAGGCACTACCGGGGAGTCTTAGGGATAGGCACTACCAGGGAGCTCTTAGGGTTAGGCACCACCACGGGGTCTAGGGGTTAGGGATAGGGAGAGATCTGTGTGAACCTACAGTTAGGTATAATTGCAGTAAAATACCTGTAAAATCTATCATTGTATTACTATGCTTAATACAAGTGTAAATATCGTTTTTTGTTATAGACGGTATTTGACGTTTCATTTACGATTTAATTTTTTTTAATTCAACCTATTTAGCACTAGATTTTCGCTTATAAACTATAAACGAAAAATATTGTTTTACATTGCAACTTATAATTTCGGCTATATCCCTTTTTTGATGCACGCGTCTAAAAATATCTCTAACATTACAAATGCCCATTAACACAATGCCCGCTACATATCTGTATACTGTTATACAGAAGAGCTCCCTCTGGTGGCTGCAGTACATCTAAAGCATACATGTCAAACTCCGGCCCGTGGGCAAAATCTGGCCCTCAGAGCCATTAAATTAGGCCCCCAAGTGGTTTCTCCACTTTGCATTGTGTTTGGTCCACTCTAGACCACCAGGGAAGATATAATTGAGGTGAAGTCCTAGATCACAGGGAAACCATTTGAGGGATGTAGGGGGGAAGCACTACACAACATTAGGAGACTGTATAGGGGTGGTTGGGGGCCACTAGACACGGGAATTGTATTGGGGAGGACTAGACTCCGGGAACTGTATAGGGTATTGGAGAGAAGGCATTAAACACCAGGGAACTTTATAATGGAGGAAAGTGTCCAGAAGACAATGAGGTTGGCCAGCAACTAGGTCCCAGTGTTCAATTTCGGCCCACTTTGTATTTGAGTTTGACACCCCTGATCTAAAGGGATGCTCTGGCCCTTCTGCACAGGACAGCAAACCACCTACTCATGCACACCACTAGAGGAAAGACTCCCAGTTTCCTGCCTGACTTGCTCCACAGCTGGTAAGACTTTACGAGCTTGGCTTAGTGAATTGAAGCACGTTTTTTTTCTGTAAATTACCAAACTCCCACCGCATGCAAGAAATCTAAGTGAATTTAGGAAAGAAGTGTAAAATACCTAATGCTGTATTTTACCGAACCAAGTTATTTTACCAAACTGCCTTTAGAGAATTGAGGCCAATGTAGACGCTGACCTTTTATAACTAGCTAGAATTTATATTGCATTGGGCAGCACAGTGGCGTAGTGGTTAGCTCTCTTGCCTTGCAGCGCTGGGTCCCTGGTTCGAATCCCAGGCAGGGCACTATCTGCAAAGAGTTTGTATGTTCTCTCTGTGTCTGCGTGGGTTTCATCTGGGAACTCTGGTTTCCTCCCACATTCCAAAAACATACGGATAAGTTAATTGGCTCCCCCTTAAATTGGCCCTAGACTACAGTACTTACACTACATAATATAGACATATGGCAATGGTAGGGATTAGATTGTGAGCTCCTTTGAGGGACAGTTAGCGACAAGACAATATATATATACACTGTACAGCGCTGCGTAATATGTCGGCGCTATATAAATACTAAATAATAATAATAATAATAATATTGCGCACTGAAGCAACGTTACAATAGCGTAGGGTACCTAAAGTGGCAGGTTCCTGATATTTTTAAAACAGGACCCAAAATCTTCATGTTTTGGGACCATTAACTAGATCCTATTTTTCTCTATGGCTTTATCTTATCTTATACTTCTTTTTATTACAATGCAGGAAAGTGAGATTGTTTTTGAACTTGCATAGCTTTGTCACATAAACCAGCTCGTGGACCTGTAAATTAATATTTTAATTCATGATAATTAAAATGTTCCTGATGAAAAAAAAGAGAATCAAAAAACATGTTTTAGATTTAAAACTAATAAACTAATAAATGAAAAAATATGACATCTAAATCACTTTAAATGAAAATGAACAGGGAATTAAGAACAAAGCCTGAAGTAATTGAAAAAGAAAAGAGGTCCCAAAAAGAGCATGGCATCCTAAGCCAACTCCCTCCCTGCATCTAGGAACTATCACAATGCTACTCCCTGCACTATTACTGTATAGACCCCTTCATGCACAACAGTGTAATGCAATAACACTGTACATGTAATATTACCATGCAAGCACAGCATGCGGCAATATTACCGTAAGTACCGCGGGATACTCTAGTAGCGTGGCCCAGCGTACTCCAGTAGCGTGACTGTTACTATGGTAAGTGTCTGGATGGTGTAATGGTTAAGGGCTCTGACACAGGAGACCTGGTTTCAAGTCTCGGCTCTTCCTGTTCAGTAAGCCAGCACCTATTCAGTAAGGAGTTCTTGGACAAGACTCCACAACACTGCTACCGCCTATTGAGCGCGCCCTCGTGGCTGCAGCTGTAGCACTTTGAGTCCATCAGGAGAAAAGCGCAATATAAATGGTCTGTGTCTGTAATGCACACATTACCGTAGCAGTCGCAAAACTAGCAAATCTCATGGTACTTACACGTGGAAGTAATGGTCAACTCTAACTGTATATTTTAATATATATATATATATATATATATATATATATATATATATATATATATATATGTTTTGAATTTGAAAAAAAAAAGATAGGACTAAGAGGGTAAGGACTAAGCAGGGTTCGGTGAACGCACATTTGAAACTTGTGGGGTTCCATACCTCCAACAAGGTTAAGAACCACTGTACTGAAGAAAGTGATAGAGGAGGTAGAGGAGAACTCCTACAGGGGTATTGGAGGAGGACACTAAAGGAAATAACAGAGGATGACACTAAAGGATACTACAGAGGACACCTGTAAAGGACACTACAAAGGAGGGCACTGTATTGGGGCATAGAGAAGGGGGTACTACAGGGTGATAAACTATAGCTCTGTTCCCAGTAAAGATGGCCATTCACAATACAATTCTTCAAATTATCGATTCTAATATTGGTCAAATGTCAGAGAATGGATCATCCGTAGAATCGCATAATTAATGGCCACCTTAAGAGGAGTACTACAGCACTCATTGGGCCTGGAGACTGTACACTTCAGTGGTTGGTTGGTAGCTTTGTTAATTCACTGTCACATTTACCAGAGCACAATCTAAGTACAGACAGCCTTTTCCTGCATTCCCCATTGTGTGTCTGCCGGTGTTTGTGTCTGTATGCCCAGGAATCAAGGTGGGCATATGGGGGTGTGTGGGCTGATTGTCTACCTTGGGGCGTTTCAGCCTGTAGCTATGCCACTTGTGTACATCATTTTATCAGTTGCTATAGGAAAAAGGAAATATTCTCCCTTTGGGCAGGCACTGCTACGCATGAGATCCAGTCTATTCAGTTGCTGAGCTGGTATAGGAGGGGGTTCTGTCCTTAAGTCAGCTGGAAACAAGGTAACTGCCTTTTTCTTGACTAAAACAAATTGTGCTCTTCCACAAGGGACCTTAAATTCAAACTTGGTCTGTGAGGAAAATATACAAGCAGTCATAAAGACTGTGAACAGCAGCACAGATAGTGACACATGCTCGCTGTGGAGAACAACCTCAATAACATTCTCATTATGTAATGCAGACATCTAAGGAGTATGAAACGGCAACTAAAAAGGAACTCCAGACTTAGGAAAAAGTCGCCTTTGGAGTCTCCTACTTCCACTGAGAAACACACCAATCAGTGGCGTGGCTAAGGAGCTTTGGGCCCCAGTGCAAGTTTTACATTGACGCGACAAAACCTGCCAAAGACATCCACACTATGAGAGGTGTAATCAGAGGATGGAAACAGTTTGTTAAAGAGAAACCGTAACCAAGAATTGAACTTCATCCCAATCAGTAGCTGATAGCCCCTTTCCAATGAGAAATCTTTTCCTTTTCTTAAATGAATCATCAGGGGGCTCTGTATGGCTAATCTTGTGGTCAAACCCCTGCCACAAATGATGTCAGCGCCTCACAGCACTGAGGTCTTGACATCACACTGCTGGAGCCTTGTTGCATTAGGGGAAATAACAGCTGTTTACAGCTGTCTCCAACTGCCAAAAAAGCAAGCAGCATCTCCTTCCACTGACATCACCTGCCAGCAGTAAAAATGCCACCATATGATAAATTTCAGAATATAAATCAGGGAGAGGAAAGCTTTTACAATGGACAAACACTGACTAAATCATTTATACATAATTATTGTAACAATTAAGCACTTTTTGTATTACATTATTTTCACTGGAGTTCCTCTTTAAAGGACTTACGAGGCCAACTACGTAAAAAAAGTTAATTACCTGCCTCTAAGTTTCAGGCACGGAGGACGCCGTCCGCGCCCTCCGTGCAGCGCCGCCGGGTCCCCCGCTCATTATCCCCCCCGGGCCGGCTCCCGACCCCACGGCCCGGGTCGGGCTCTCCTTCCCCTCCAAAGATGGCCGCTTCCTCTGGCCGCGGCTGCGCAGTCCGCCTAGCCGCGAATGCGGCTGCGCAGCTCTAGGGCCAACCCCTCCGTTCCACGCTACGTAGCGTGGATCGGAGGAGTTGGCCCTAGAGCTGCGCAGCCGCATTCGCGGCCAGGCGGACTGCGCAGCCGCGGCCAGAGGAAGCGGCCATCTTTGGAGGGGAAGGAGAGCCCGACCCGGGCCGTGGGGTCGGGAGCCGGCCCGGGGGGGATAATGAGCGGGGGACCCGGCGGCGCTGCATGGAGGGCGCGGACGGCGTCCTCCGTGCCTGAAACTTAGAGGCAGGTAATTAACTTTTTTCACGTAGTTGGCCTAGTAAGTCCTTTAATGATGACCACATATAGAAGTGATCACTACCAGCATAGCACAATTTAAAGTGTACCCAAGGTGACATGTGACATGATGAGATAAACATGTGTATGTACAGTACAAAACATTAAAGAGACTCCGTAACAAAAATTGCATCCTGTTTTTTATCATCCTACAAGTTCCAAAAGCTATTCTAATGTGTTCTGGCTTACTGCAGCACGTTCTACTATCACCATCTCTGTAATAAATCAACTTATCTCTCTCTTGTCAGACTTGTCAGCCTGTGTCTGGAAGGCTGCCAAGTTCTTCAGTGTTGTGGTTCTGCTATGAACTCCCCCTTCCAGGCCCCTCTATGCACACTGCCTGTGTATTATTTAGATTAGATTCATAGAAAAGCAGATGGTTGGCACTACAGTGAAATGGCATGCACACATCAGCTGCGACAACAGGCAGTTTGCACAGGAGGACTACACATACACCTCTTCTTTAAACCTCTTCAGCGTGCTCAAGCAACAACATCAAATGGCAAGCAGACAAAGATAGCAGGAAAGCTGGCACTGCTGCAAGTGTTCAATTTATTGTAGCAAAGATAAAGTGCAAACGTGCAGCATCTTGCAAAAAGTATAGCATGAAGAAACACATACCCTGGTGAGAAGAGGCGTGGAGGATGGTGGGTGCTGGGCACAGGATGCCTGACGGCCGTTTCGCGCTAAACAGCGCTTCTACGGAGGCTGTTTAGCGCGAAACGGCCGTCAGGCATCCTGTGCCCAGCACCCACCATCCTCCACGCCTCTTCTCACCAGGGTATGTGTTTCTTCATGCTATACTTTTTGCAAGATGCTGCACGTTTGCACTTTATCTTTGCTACAATAAATTGAACACTTGCAGCAGTGCCAGCTTTCCTGCTATCTTTGTCTGCTTGCCATTATTTAGATTAGGACAGCTTCTCTCTTCTCTCTTATCTTTTACAAGCTGGATAAATCCTCCTCTGAGCTGGCTGGGCTTTTACATACTGAGGAATTACATACAGGCAGAGCTGTCTGCACTCTGCAGGAAGAAACAGCCTGACACTTCAGTGGAAGATAGCTGCAGGGGGAAAGAAACACACAAATGATCTCTTGAGATTCAAAAGGAAGGCTGTATACAGCCTGCTTGTGTATGGATGTATTTTCTATGTGTGGACATACTGTACATCAACCTACTTCCTGTTTTGGTGGCCATTTTGTTTGTTTATAAACAAACTTTTTAAAACTGTTTTTAACCACTTTTAATGCGGCGGGGAACAGCGAAATTGTGACAGAGGGTAATAGGAGATGTCCCCTAACGCACTGGTATGTTTACTTTTGTGCGATTTTAACAATACAGATTCTCTTTAATAACCAGGTTGTTTTACTTGATTTATTTTGCTGCCTGAAAGAGTTAATTTCTAGGCATGGAAATGTCTTGTCGGTACCTTGTCAGGAATATAGTAAACATCACTGAATACCAAATTACAGCCATAAAGGTTTTCCTGGCAGAAGACAACTTCTGAAAGCGGAGGGAGATAAAATACATGAACTACTGACCTTTTTATAACTCTGGGAGATTTATTAGTTTGACACTGAGCAGAGTAAACAAAACATTCAATCTAGTTTGCAAATGGTTAAATGAAAATAAAACTATGGGACCCGGTGCTGTCACGACCTCTGTGTCCCCTTTTGCCAAGCCACTGACACCAATACTCTCTGTTACAAAATAAATACTGTATACACTTAATTTCATATTTTTCTTGATCTATAAGTTCACTTCCAACAAACCATTATCAAGTCCATGCAGAATGACCTGTGGGCATGTCTAAGCAGCACTTCACAGTTTCTTATTGTGAGGATTCTCTGTTTTAGGAATTGAGAATCTGAATTCTATCATTAGTGCCTTAAAAGGTGTCTCAGAATCAAAACGGAATGACCTCAGCAGAGTTCAGAAAATGTCTGTGGGAGTGTGATATTTCTTCTCTCTCCTTCTCCTCCCTCCCCATCTCACCGGACTCCCAGGGCCATATGCTATTCACTTTTTCACCTGAGTTTTCTCCTAGGTGATATTTTTAAACTCGTCAATAAAATGCATTTTAAGCACCCAGAAGGCAAGAATATGCTCAAAATAATTTTAATAGTACTTTTTCACCAACTTTTTGGTACTTTTTTAGTTGAAAAGTACTGGAAAGTTATGTAAAATCAAAGATGAAAAATTATCTCCTGGGAGAAAACTCAGGTGAAAAAGAGAATTGCATATGGCCCCCTAACTCTTGTCTAATTAACTTTCTCTGTGTAACGATTGTGGAACTTTCTCCGTGATCAGCGCACAACGCGTGCGCTGACACGGCGGAAATCGTCCACAAGCGTATATTTGCAGACACCCAGCAAAAGGTGCTACGCACCCGTAGAGGGAAAATTCCTGTCGGCAGATGGCGCTGAGGAGTGCAGAGGAACCAATCCTCTGTACCTCCACAAATGCCAGACAGGAATTGTACGAAGCGCAGAACGCAATCGCAAGAGAGGCGATTGCGAATGAGACGAGCAAAGGGACAGGTTGTATGTGTGTGCATCAACCTAGTCGCCACCCCGCGACAGTGCACACACAACAGCAGATATGAAACAGGAACGCGATCGCGAGAGGTGCGATCGCCAGACGTGACACAAGGCAGATCAGAACAGAATACGAGGTAGCAAAGGCACAGCAAATAATACAATGAAGAGATATGGAAAATAACAAACGCTAGCTAACCGTGAACACCGCACTCATTTGCAACAGTGCACACGGTTATGCGCGGTCTCCACGTGATAAGCACAATAGAGACAAGCACGCCTAACTAACCATCGACAGACAAACATGAAACAGAGGACGCGAACGCTTGCTTAACGGTTACCTCACCGAGCCTCCAGCAAGCGTCCGTAGCAGACAAGACAGACACACGAAAACAGGGACAAGCGAGAGATAGGATCCACAGCACTAGCGAAAGTGGCTAGCGCGATCCAGGTACAGAGTAGCAGAACAGAAGGATCCACAGCACTAGCGAAAAGTGGCTAGCGCGATCCCAGGAGACAGAACAGAAGGATCCACAGCGCTAGCGAAAAGTGGCTAGCGCGATCCCAGGAGACAGAACAGAAGGATCCACAGCGCTAGCGAAAAGTGGCTAGCGCGATCAGAGGAGACAGAACAGAAGGATCCACAGCGCTAGCGAAAAGTGGCTAGCGCGATCCCAGGAGTCAGAACAGAAGAGATAGCTGGTAGCAACCGCTGCACCAGCTATACTCCAAGAACAGAGATCAGAAGCATTTCCTGTCGACCACCGCTGGGACAGGACAACAGCAACAGAACAAACAAACAGATAAACAATCCTAACTGCATTAGGGAATCTGCCTAGCACAGTTTCCAGGAATTACTCTAAGCTGATCTTCAAACAAAGCGCATGGCTGACACTTAGAGATGAGCGTAATGACCTAATTACGATTTCGCGAAATTTCGCGTAATTAGTGTAATTACGATTATGGCCGTAAGTACATAATCGTAATGAAGAAGGATTTCGCAAAATTTCGCGTAAGCGTAATTTTCGCATTACAGTCGGTATTACGAAATTAATGCGTATGGCCATGCTCCCAAGCGGAAAAGTTGACGCATGTATCAATGTTAGGTAGCCGCCGACTTTAAGGGTTAATCGCAAAGCCCCCTTAAATGCCAAGAGCCTCAAATTTGGAGAATATATTAAGGAGATCAGGAGGAATAAGAGGAAAATTTTTTTTTTCAAAAAGACCTTATAGTTTTTGAGAAAATCGATGTTAAAGTTTCAAAGGAAAAATTTAAACATTTAAAAACCCGCCGACTTTAACGGTTAATAGCAAAGCCTGCTTAAAGTTTAGGAACACCAAATTCCCAGGGTGTATTAAGGGGATCAGTGGGAATAAGAGGAAAAATTTTTTTTTCAAAAAGACCTTATAGTTTTTGAGAAAATCGATTTTTAAGTTTCAAGGGCGAAAATGTCTTTTAAATGCGGAAAATGTCAGTTTTTTTTGCACAGGTAACAATAGTGTATTATTTTCATAGATTCCCCCAAGTGGGAAGAGTTTTACTTACTTCGTTCTGAGTGTGGGAAATATAAAAAAAAAACGACGTGGGGTCCCCCCTCCCAGACCTCTTTAACCCCTTGTCCCCCATGCAGGCTGGGATAGCCAGAATGCGGAGCACCGGCCGCGTGGGGCTCCGCACCCTGACTATACCAGCCCGCATGGTCCATGGATTGGGGGGTCTCGGAAGGGGAGGGGCAGCCAAGCTTTCCCCTCCCCCTCCGAGCCCTTGTCCAATCCAAGGACAAGGGGCTCTTCTCCACCTCCGATGGGCGGTGGAGGTGGAGGCCGCGATTTCCTGGGGGGGGTTCATGGTGGCATCTGGGAGTCTCCTTTAAAAAGGGGTCCCCCAGATGCCCACCCCCCCTCCCAGGAGAAATGAGTATAGAGGTACTTGTACCCCTTACCCATTTCCTTTAAAAGTTAAAGTAAATAAACACACAGACACTTAGAAAAAGTATTTTAATTGAACAAAAAACATAACCACGAAAAAAGTCCTTTAATATTCTTAATTAACCATTAATACTTACCTGTCCCTTTAAATAAATGATCCCTCGCAATATCCTCGGAAATGTTCTATCAGTTACAATGTAACAAAGTTATTACAATGTAACAACTTTGTTACATTGTAACTACGCTGCACCCGACGTCACTCGCCGCCGCGTCAGTGCTGCACGGACCCGACAGAGCTCTGAGCTATAGCTCAGAGCTTTCTAAGCATCTTTGTATTTGGGCTCCAAGGAGCCCCATTGGTCCTTAGCAGACCAATGGGGTTCCTTTAAATCAGAAGGAACCCCATTGGTCTGCTAAGGACCAATGGGGCTCCTTGGAGCCCAAATACAAAGATGCTTAGAGAGCATAGCTCAGAGCTCTGTCGGGTCCGTGCAGCACAGACGCGGCGGCGGCGGCAGTGGCGAGTGACGTCGGGTGCGGCGTAGTTACAATGTAACAAAGTTGTTACATTGTAATAACTTTGTTACATTGTGACTGATAGAACATTTCCGAGGATATTGCGAGGGATCATTTATTTAAAGGGACAGGTAAGTATTAATGGTTAATTAAGAATATTAAAGGACTTTTTTCGTGGTTATGTTTTTTGTTCAATTAAAATACTTTTTCTAAGTGTCTGTGTGTTTATTTACTTTAACTCTTAAAGGAAATGGGTAAGGGGTACAAGTACCTCTATACTCATTTCTCCTGAGAGGGGGAATGGGCATCTGGGGGACCCCTTTTTAAAGGGGACTCCCAGATTCCACCATGAACCCCCCCCCAGGAAATCGCGGCCTCCACCTCCACCGCCCATCGGAGGTGGAGAAGAGCCCCTTGTCCTTGGATTGGACAAGGGCTCGGAGGGGGAGGGGAAAGCTTGGCTGCCCCTCCCCTTCCGAGACCCCCCAATCCATGGACTATGCGGGCTGGTATAGTCAGGGTGCGGAGCCCCACGCGGCCGGTGCTCCGCATTCTGGCTATCCCAGCCTGCATGGGGGACAAGGGGTTAAAGAGGTCTGGGAGGGGGGACCCCACGTCGTTTTTTTTTTATATTTCCCACACTCAGAACGAAGTAAGTAAAACTCTTCCCACTTGGGGGAATCTATGAAAATAATACACTATTGTTACCTGTGCAAAAAAAACTGACATTTTCCGCATTTAAAAGACATTTTCGCCCTTGAAACTTAAAAATCGATTTTCTCAAAAACTATAAGGTCTTTTTGAAAAAAAAAATGTTTCCTCTTATTCCCACTGATCCCCTTAATATACCCTGGGAATTTGGTGTTCCTAAACTTTAAGCAGGCTTTGCTATTAACCGTTAAAGTCGGCGGGTTTTTAAATGTTTACATTTTTCCTTTGAAACTTTAACATTGATTTTCTCAAAAACTATAAGGTCTTTTTGAAAAAAAAAAATTTTCCTCTCATTCCTCCTGATCTCCTTAATATATTCTCCAAATTTGAGGCTCTTAGCATTTAAGGGGGCTTTGCTATTAACCCTTAAAGTTGGTGGCTTTTTTATATTATACGGAGCGTTACGGTTTAACGCGTAATTACGGTAGCGTTTAATGCGAAATTACGGCATGAACGAAATGCAAAATTACGCGTTGAAAATTACGCTTACGGTATTTTCAATTACGATTTTAATGGCAATTACGCTACCGTAATTTCGCATCGTAATCGCAAATTTCGCATGCGTAATTTTAGTAATGCGAAATTACGAAAATTTCGGCTCAACTCTACTGACACTCTCCAGAGTGTTTCACAGGAAGACTCCTTATGACCAGCCAAACATTGTGGGAAAGACATAGTACTTATAGTACACGCCTCCAATGAATGTGGCCAGGCAATTTGCATGACAACGTATGCAAATTCCTCTGCAAGCACACGCTGCAAAACTGACAGAAGCTCTTCTTTCCAGAGTCCTGCAGCATGCAAACCTACACAATGGTCAAAAAGCTGCCTGCCTGCACAGGCAGCTGAGCAAATCATCACAGTACCCCCCCCCTCCAGGGTCGAATTCCAGACGACCCTCAAAAGTGCTATTAGCAACAGACTCAAACTGAAGACTCATGAAGGTCGGGACAGCCCAACAAGGTCCAATTCCAGAGTCAGTCCACCCGAAACCGACCTCATCGGAAACAGAAGCCACCGAAACATGCCCATCAGCACTACAAGTCTCAGCGTAACACCCATCAGGACTGTGGATACCAGAGAAGAAGCCATCGACACCCTCCAGACAAGACCCACCACCTTCCAAGGAGCGTCCGAAAATACCAAACTTGCCACAATACCTGTTCGAAGTGTCCCTTACAACACAAAAGCCACCGTTGATCTTATCCAGGGTACCAAGCAAAATTTCTCCTGGAATCTTCCAGAACCTTTTGAAGCTCCACAGAGATCCCAAGAGGGCAGAACAATCACCAGGCTCACATGGAGAATTACCAAGAACCCCCATGGAACCAATGACAATTCCGGATTCAGAATTACGAGGACACCCATCAAGATCAAGACTTTCAGGGACCACTTCTGGGCATGCAAGCAGGCAGGCTAAATCAGAACATGTCTCCACCAAGAAAGCATCTGAGTACGCTGGTAACCGAGGCACACTTGGGCTTTCTGGGTCACAGAGCACACTGGGGTACACCAGAACTGCCAACCTCAGAGTCTGGCACGACCAGACCAAAACCAGGACCGGGCAGAAAATCATCACGAGTAGAGGTCACAGGTACTGGACTTTCAAAAGAAGACTCGATCTCAGGCTTAGAGATCTCAATGACTGTAATGGTATCTGACAGAAATTCATCATTGACTACCCATGACTGAAGCTCCACCAGAGCTGAAAAGGTAGCCAGCAAGGCAGCAATGCCCACAGAAGAGGGCAACACCTCAGAAGGACTTGGGGGGCAGGAGACATCTCCTACAAGTTCTGCACCCTTTGGGAGGAACTCGGAGACCTCCAGAACATCAAACAAGACCTCAGGAACATCATCTTTCAGGTTTTCTAAGAAGGATTCTGAACTATCCATGTTACAGGGTAAAACTGGAACTTTATTTTGTGGACAGGGCAGATGTCCCAGGAATGGTTCCACCATAACCTGAGACCGGATCTCATCATCATGAGGGGAATGTACAGGAATATTTACAGGAACACACACTGACTCCCTAACTTCATTCTCACTGTACCCAGAATTCTGTGTGGCAGTCAAACTAGCTTGTAACTCCAAAACTGCAGAAAAACAGGCGAGCATAGCAGCAATACCTAGACGAGCCTCTAGGGACACTGCAGGAGATTCTAAGCAAGGCCATACTGACTCATCCAGAGTACAGGGTGGAGAATCAGTACTTTCTCCAGGGCAAGAAAGGGACTCACAAATGTCAGTACGAGTGGACATAATTTTGTTATTCATGGTACAGGGCAGGTTCAGAGAAAGCGTCTCTGAATAAGGCAAAGAAGGTTCAGCATCAGATTCGCAAAACCGAAGCGCTGTCTCACT
Organism: Hyperolius riggenbachi; assembly: GCF_040937935.1. Classification (NCBI taxonomy): domain Eukaryota; kingdom Metazoa; phylum Chordata; class Amphibia; order Anura; family Hyperoliidae; genus Hyperolius; species Hyperolius riggenbachi. The sequence goes on along the minus strand of NC_090647.1, from coordinate 117,382,047 downwards.
CTTAGATTCGGCTAACAATGTCAAATCCGAGGAACCAGAACGCAAAACCTGCGAATCAAAATTCACTTTAGGTTGTGAAACTGACGCTTCCATAGCGCAAACCTCAGACTGCAAGGCATCTAGGACCGAAACACTGGAGCAACTGTCACCAGGCAACGGGCCCTTACAGGTGTGAACAGGGTGAGACAGAGACTCATCTGTAGAAGAAATAGCGACATCAACAGGATAAACTTTATTAGGCATATTAATTTTACTTTTGACGCTGCATAGTCGAGAACTTTTCCCCATAGCAGGGTCACAGACGGAAGATCTCAAAGATCTGTTTCTAAATGACAAAGGATCCCACACCTCCTTGAGGAAACCGGCAGACTCATACCGATCACAATCTGCAGGAACATCCGAGAAACAGGCATCAGATCGCACAGATTCAGACTGCACACTGTCAGGAGCGAATCCTTTAGGATTCGCACAGGAATTAACCACAGCGGCACACTCATTCATTTCAGATTGCACAAAGTCAAGACTCTCATGCTTTACCCCAGAAAGGCAGGAACAATCATCCGACAACGATGTCTCTTTATTGGAATCAATTGGTTGGTGTGTGTGCAACTCATCCAAAATCGTTTGCCATACATAGATCACCAGATCCACATCATCCTTGTCACATTCATCGGAATCAATCAGAAGGTACATAGAATCGAGACAAGCATTCAAGACATCTTCGCTTTTTGCGATGTAAAAATCGCAAAAGGCTTTCCAATCAAAATCGAATTCCTCCAATAAGGCCCCAACATCCCATGAGGCAAATGGAGGTTCAAACAAGCCAGTATCTAGATAATCTCCATATGGGTGGAGTTCAGGAACAAGAACAGATTTTTTAACTGCTTTAATATAGTGTGCGATCCTACCTATAGCAGGATCCACATAAGCTCTGGATTGAGACAAAAAAACCAGGAGACAGATCAACATCATTGTTATACTGAATGGTTTTGCACATTTCAGACTTGACAGAAATAACCTCTTTATTTGTGGTTGCTATGGGCAACGGATCTTTCCGCTGGGAAGCCTTCCTAGATCTTTTACGTTTAGACTTAGAGGCTTTGGATGGCTGCTTTTTAAAACCTGAAGTGGCAACTGACACATTGAACTGATTGTCATACTGAAAAGTTTTGCATGGAAGGGAAAGATCAGCTGACTTATCAGCAGCTACACAATCAATCAGAGCAGGTGGTAAGCCAGGCAGTTTAAACCAGTGAGAAAATATCACTGCAAGAAACTGATACAGATTATCATTCCAAGAATTGGTTTTTGGCACATCATATGCCCAGATGAACAAATCGTCTTTTAAGAGCACATAGGCAAACAGAAGAGCCGACGTGGACGGATCAGAAATCTGAAAGGTGGGATTCAGACAAAACCTCACACATTCAGAAAGAAATTCCGCCTTGGTCTCTGAATTAAGCTTTTTAAAGCTCTTAAAGACACAGGACCCAAACTCGACAAAATCGTACAAATCGGAATTTCCACCTACACTGGGGTTTTGGGTTGGGCTGGTCATACTGTAACGATTGTGGAACTTTCTCTGTGATCAGCGCACAACGCGTGCGCTGACACGGCGGAAATCCTCCACAAGCGTATATTTGCAGGCACCCAGCAAAAGGTGCTACGCACCCGTAGAGGGAAAATTCCTGTCGGCAGATGGCGCTGAGGAGTGCAGAGGAACCAAACCTCTGTATCTCCACAAATGCCAGACAGGAATTGTACGAAGCGCAGAACGCAATCGCAAGAGAGGCGATTGCGAATGAGACGAGCAAAGGGACAGGTTGTATGTGTGTGCGCCAACCTAGACGCCACCCCGCGACAGTGCACACACAACAGCAGATATGAAACAGGAACGCGATCGCGAGAGGTGCGATCGCCAGACGTGACACAGGGCAGATCAGAACAGAATACGAGGTAGCAAAGGCACAGCAAATAATACAATGAGGAGATACGGAAAATAACAAACGCTAGCTAACCGCAAACACCGCACTCATTCGCAACAGTGCACACGGTTATGCGCGGTCTCCATGTGATAAGCACAATAGAGACAAGCACGCCTAACTAACCATCGACAGACAAACATGAAACAGAGGACGCGAACGCTTGCTTAACGGTTACCTCACCGAGCCTCCAGCAAGCGTCCGTAGCAGACAAGACAGACACACGAAAACAGGGACAAGCAAGAGATAGGATCCACAGCACTAGCGAAAGTGGCTAGCGCGATCCAGGTACAGAGTAGCAGAACAGAAGGATCCACAGCACTAGCGAAAAGTGGCTAGCGCGATCCCAGGAGACAGAACAGAAGGATCCACAGCGCTAGCGAAAAGTGGCTAGCGCGATCCCAGGAGACAGAACAGAAGGATCCACAGCGCTAGCGAAAAGTGGCTAGCGCGATCCCAGGAGACAGAACAGAAGAGATAGCTGGTAGCAACCGCTGCACCAGCTATACTCCAAGAACAGAGATCAGAACCATTTCCTGTCGACCACCAGGGAATCTGCCTAGCACAGTTTCCAGGAATTACTCTAAGCTGATCTTCAAACATAGAGCATGGCTGACACTCTCTAGAGTGTTTCACAGGAAGACTCCTTATGACCAGCCAAGCATTGTGGGAAAGACATAGTACTTATAGTACACGCCTTCAATGAATGTGGCCAGGCAATTTGCATGACAACATATGCAAATTCCTCTGCAAGCACAAGCTGCAAAACTGACAGAAGCTCTTCTTTCCAGAGTCCTGCAGCATGCAAACCTACACAATGGTCAAAAAGCTGCCTGCCTGCACAGGCAGCTGAGCAAATCATCACACTCTGCCTCTGAAATGCTGGTTCTGTAGTAACATTCACAACAAGCAGTGGCATAGTTGTAGGTGGAGATTCAGGGCAGGTGCCCCGAACTGTCAGCAAAGTACTCCAAATCTCATGCCACAAAGCCTGCACCTCCTTGCATGTTTGGCTGGTAACACCTTGCTGTGTTAGTGACTCCTCCCTTGCTGAAGAACTGCACTGCAGCCGGAAAGGAAGGATCTTGTGATTGGTTGAAATGATGGCCATGCTAATACCCACCTCTAAACACTGAGGAAGAGACAGGGGCACTGCATGACCTTCAGGGTAGCCCCATATAACTAAATAGCAGAACAAGAAGGTGAGCAAAGCCAAAATTATGTATAATACAGTCAATGAGTGTGCAGGATGGGTAAAGCATTACAGTTGTAAAAATGTTGTACTACAGATAACCTAGGTTCACATACTTTTATGTTAAGCCCATTTTTTAGCTATAACCCCAATTTGCCATGACCATGCTAACTTTTTGCCCAAATATCTACACCTTAATTGGTGTTCTTGGTTCTCTGGATGTGCTTGGATTCTAGCAATGCATCTGCTCAGAGGTAAAGGTAGAAATTCTGACCTGAAATTTTACCAAGGAGTCAAAAGCAGCGAAACGCAGGATATTAACACAGCAATCTGAGGATTAAAAGACAGACCGAAAACAGTTATTATAAAAGGTTGTTAAACACTCACCTAAAGGATTATTAGGAACACCTGTTCAATTTCTAATTAATGCAGTTATCTAACCAATCACATGGCAGTTGCTTCAATGCATTTAGGGCTGTGGTCCTGGTTAAGACAATCTCCTGAACTTCAAACTGAATGTCAGAATGGGGAAAAAAAAGGTGATTTAAGCAATTTAGAGTGTGGCATGGTTGTTGGTGCTAGATGGGCCGGTCTGAGTATTTCACAATCTGCTCAGTTACTAGGATTTTCACGCACAACCATTGCTAGGGTTTACAGAGAATGGTGTGAAAAGGGAAAAACATCCAGTATGGCAGTCCTGTGGGCGAAAATGCCTTGTTGATGCTAGAGGTCAGAGGAGAATGGGCCGACTGATTCAAGCTAATAGAAGAGCAACGTTGACTGAAATAACTACGCGTTACAACCGAGGTATGCAGCAAAGCATTTGTGAAGCCACAACACGCACAACCTTGAGGCAGATGGGCTACAACAGCAGAAGACCCCACCGGGTACCACTCATCTCCACTACAAATACGAAAAAGAGGCTACAATTTGCACAAGCTCACCAAAATTGGACAGTTGAAAACTGGAAAAATGTTGCCTGGTCTGATGAGTCTCGATAGAGTCAGAAATTGGCGTAAACAGAATGAGAACATGGATCCATCATGCCTTGTTACCACTGTGCAGGCTGGTGGTGGTGGTGTAATGGTGTGGGAGATGTTTTCTTGACACACTTTAGGGCCCTTAGTGCCAACTGGGCATCATTTAAATGCCATGAGCTACTTGAGCATTGTTTCTGATCATGTCCATCCCTTCATGACCACTATGTACCCATCCTCCGATGGCTACTTCCAGCAGGATAATGCACCATGTCACAAAGCTCGAATCATTTCAAATTGGTTTCTTGAACATGACAATGAGTTCACTGTACTAAAATGGCCCCCACAGTCACCAGATCTCAACCCAATAGAGCATCTTTGGGATGTGATGGAACGAGAGCTTCGTGCCCTGGATGTGCATCCCACAAATCTCCATCAACTGCAAGATGCTATCCTATCAATATGGGCCAAGATTTCTAAAGAATGCTTTCAGCACCTTGTTGAATCAATGCCACGAAAAATTAGGGCAGTTCTGAAGGCAAAAGGGGGTCAAACACCCTATTAGTATGGTGTTCCTAATAATCCTTTAGGTGAGTATATTTCAGCCTCTATGGAAAGCAATGCTATCCTGTTTCTGTGGCTGGAGGCCTATATTAAGTTGTCATCCGTATTTACCTGTTACAACTGGGAAGATTTAAGTTACCTGGAATGGTAGTCATTCACCAATGGCAGGCGGCTTACCAGTAAACATCAGCAATGGTGTCATTATTTTGACCATGATCATAAATGAGGGAGCTGCAATTATGTTGTTTGGACTTTGGGTTTTTTGAATAAAGGCATTCATGTTACCATATAGCATTTACGGCACAAGTTATGCCTTGGAAATTTTAGGGAGTGCAGGTACCTTGGACCCCACCCTGAGGAAGCCCCAAGAGGAGGGGTGAAATGCCTCGGTGGGCATGGCATAGTCCTGCGTGAGTGCTCTCTGTTCACCCAGCTGACTCCGCCATATGCTGCATGCTAGATCCATGTGCATTAGATAACAACGTTAGACCCACACGTACGTGGCTACCACGATGAATACAGCTATACAGATCCCAGTGCACTGGTGTTGGAGCTGGACTAACGCGGAGAGGATGTAGATCATCTGTAACTGTAAGCACTTTGGGTAAATTGTGTTTTGAGCGACATCCAACATACAGTCTGTGGGACTGATGAATCATTGTCTGAGTAAGTGCTGCAAAACATCTCATATTGAGCAAGTCATCTTGCCTGCAACTTATTTTTAGACAGATTAGGTTATAGGGTTAGCTAGTGTTGTCACAGTGTGCGTCTTTGGTGGGTTAAACAGTCTACCAAGATGCAGTGACATGGACCCTTTGCGTAGGCAAAGCTGGGTGACGGTCACGTGTATTAACTGCTACAGGACCCGTATACATCTACAATGAGCGCTAACTGATTAAGACCTTTTGTTTTTAAATGTGCTTGTGTATGTTTTTAAGAGCAACTTTGATATTGTATGGAACTTCCATAGCCAAGGCATAATGAAATTGCACTAGAACCTTGAGACAATGCAATTTTGTGCAGGTTCTATACCTGTTGCATCAGAAGAATGTCAATTTCCTGTAAATGTGTGGTAACAGAGGAACTCTGAAATCAATAATGCGGAGAAAGTAGAAAGCTTCTACTACAAGAGAAAGGTCGCTCTTCTTCGCCAACCTCCAACTGGAAGGAAAATTTAAATCCTTTCACTATAACAAAAGAGATGAGATAGCCATCAGCTGTATTGTTCCTACATAACAGCCCTCCTCTGCCCAAGGTATAAAAAAGACAAAACGTGCTGGTGAGGGGCTCTGCAAGAGCTGAATTATCCAGCCATGAAGATCTGGAGTATGACTGCCAATAGGGAAGAGACAGCATTTCATACAAAGCCAATTTTATCGTAAAAACTATTTTCGCGCTTCCACGCATGTTTTTTTTTTTCTTGATTAGCAAAATCTAAAAACCTCCAGGAACACATAAGCAGATCATGAACTTCAGGACAACTCCATGTCACTCTAAAGTCTTCTACAAAATCCATAGAAACATTCCTAATTAGAAAGGCTTAAAAGCCCTTAGCCTCCTAGGTAAACTGTTGTGTTTCCCAGTTGATTTCAGCAATGCATGTCAGTGTGCAGTATGCAAAGACAGACAGTTCATAGACAGCATTGTCTGATGAGCACACATATGCGCTGCCCTGCAGAATTTCTGTGTGCAACCAGCAACCATGTGTATCTGTAAAATGCATAGCCACTTAAAGCCATTAATGCATGCAGCCACAAGGCTGGAGTATGGAAATAGCACATGCACACAATCTATGTTCCCTGCCTGTTAAGAGGATCCGAGATGAAAAATGAACTATAACAAGTAACTTGTCGATATATCTTATCTAAAGTTTACACAGTTTACACAGCAAATTTAGCTGCAAACAGCTTCAACAGTATATGATTACTTCTTCCTGTGATACAATGACAGCAGCCATGTTTTGCTTGTGATCATTACACAGGCAAGCTGCTCTGTATCTCCTCCTCTCAGCCTGTAAAAACTTCACTCCCCTCTCCTCCTCCCTCCTTTCCTCTGCCTGAAATCTCTGGCTGGTAACACCCCCTCCTCCTTCTCCTCCCCAGACTGAGCTCCCATAAGCCCTTGCTACATGAATCTCACAGTGCCTTGGCACTGGAGAAGCTGTGGGCAAGGCTTGTTTAGTTTATAGGGAATTATGGTATTAAAACAACAACAACAAAAATATTTGACTTGAGGAATGCCCTATTAACCATATGTAAGGAACAAAATTATACAATGAGTAAAAGTTTATCTCGGATCCACTTTAAGAGCTACTGGATTAGGTGAGCAGAGTTTACATGAGCACCAACTAGTAATTTTGCTGTCCCAGAATTCAGGTTCAGAACCTTAGACAACTGCAGCATCTGCACAAGAGAAATGGAAAATAGGGATGACAGACACTGAATAGTTTAAATTTCCAAGCATAGCCCATAATGGCTTATGCATACCTCTCAACTTTTTGAGATAAGAAAAAGGGACACTCTAAGACACACCCCTGCCACACCTCTAATCACACCCCCACCACACCCCTTGTCACTGATGCCAGAAAGAATTCAAAACTAAGCAAAAGATGCAGTTTTATAAGATCTGCATCTTACACTCATTTAAAGGATTATTAGGAACACCATACTAATACGGTGTTTGACCCTCTTTCGCCTTCAGAACTGCCTTAAAGGAGTTATCAGCCTAAATTAAGAAAATAAGCGCTACTTACCCGGGGCTTCCTCCAGCCCCAAGCTCCCAGCATGTCCCTCGCCACAGCTCTGCACACAGCCATTCGCCGCATCTCCCTCCCGGTCCCCGGCGATGACGTCAGGCCGACCTCCAGGTCGGCCTGTACTGCGACTGCGCAAGCGGCGCTGTCAATCACTGCCACTTAGACCGGAGCGGACTGTGCAGGCGCAGAACTACTACTACCTGGAGGTCGGCCTGACATCATCGCCGGGGACCGGGAGGGGAGGACTAAGAGCTTGAGACTGGAGGAAGACCTGGGTAAGTAGCGCTTATTTTCTTAATTTAGGCTGATAACTCCTTTAATTCTACGTGGCATTGATTCAACAAGGTGCTGAAAGAATGCCTGGATGCACATCCAAGGCACGAAGCTCACCAGATTTGGTGACTGTAGGGGCCATTTTAGTACAGTGAACTCATTGTCATGTTCAAGAAACCAATTTGAAATGATTCGAGCATTGTGACATGGTGCATTATCCTGCTGGAAGTAGCCATCAGAGGATGGGAACATGGTGGTCATGAAGGGATGGACATGGTCAGAAACAATGCTCAGGTGGCCCGTGGCATTTAAACGATGCCCAATTGGCACTAAGGGCCCTAAAGTGTGCCAAGAAAACATCCCCCACACCATTACACCACCAGCTTGCACAGTGGTAACAAGGCATGATGGATCCATGTTCTCATTCTGTGTACGCCAAATTCTGACTCTATCGCGATTCATCAGAACAGGCAAAATTTTTCCAGTTTTCAACTGTCCAATTTTGGTGAGCTTGTGCAAATTGTAGCCTCTTTTTCCCATTTGTAGTGGAGATGAGTGGCATACCTCGGGTGTAACGAGTGGTTATTTCAGTCAACGTTGCTCTTCTATGATCTGTCGGCCCGTTCTCCTCTAACCTCTAGCATTAACAATTTTTGCCCACAGGACTGCCATATACTGGATGTTTTTCCCTTTTCCCACGATTCTTCGTAAACCCTAGAAATGGTTGTGCGTGAAAATCCCACTAACTGAGCAGATTGTAAAAAATACTCAGACTGGCCCATCTGGCACCAACACCAACAACCATGCCACGCTCAAAATTGCTTAAATCACCTTTATTTCTCATTCTGACATTCAGTTTGGAGTTCAGAAGATTGTCTTGACCAGGACCACACCCCTAAATGCATTGAAGCAACTGCCATGTGATTGGTTGATTAGATAATTGCATTAATGAGAAATTTGAACAGGTGTTCCTAATAATCCTTTAGGTGAGTGTATATAGATCACACTGGTCCTATCTAATATAATTTGTTTTTCATTTTAACATTTGAAAATAAGAAACTTATCAATTTAAATCATAGAAGTAACATTAGGGGCCATATGCAATTCAGTTTTTCACCTGAATTTTCTCCTAGGTGATATTTTGAAACTTGTCAATAAAATGCGTTTTAAACCCCTAACAAGCAAAAAAAATACTCAAAATAATTTTGATAGTACCTTTTATCCTACTTTTTTGGTACTTTTTCCTTTGCAAATTGCTGAAAACGTATTCTAAATTGAAGATGAAAAATTATCTCCTAGCAGAAAAGGCAGGTGAAAAAGTGAATTGCATATGGCCCTTAGAGTCTATTTAAAGAGAACCCGAGGTGGTATTTCATTATGTTAGTGGGGCACAGAGGCTGGTTGTGCACACTAACACTAGCCTCTGTTGCCCCATGGTGTGCCTCCAGGACCGCCCTGCACGCCGCTATACCCCCCGCAGTGCTAGCGACACACAGCGTGTCGCCAGCACAAGGTTTACCTCTCGCCTGTCTGTTAGCGCCGCTCCCCCGCCTCCTCTGTATCGGCGCTACCCGCCCGCGTCCCTTACCTCCCACTGATTGGAGGGAAGGGACAAAGGGGCGGGTAGCGCCGATACGGAGGAGGCCGGGGAGCGGCACTAACAGACAGCACATAGGTAAACATTGTGCTGGCGACACGCTGTGTGTCGCTAGCACTGCGGGGGGTATAGTGGCGCGCAGGGGGGTCCTGGAGGCACACCATGGGGCAATAGAGGCTGGTGTTAGTGTGCACAACTAGCCTCTGTGCCCCACTAACATAATTAAATCCCACCTCGGGTTCTCTTTAACTCATTTTTCAGTAGGGAAAAAAACATATATTTACATAGATCTGTACATCAGTCCTGAAATAGGGACCAATATGTAAGAAAGAGGAACAGAAGGATTTAGTTCCCAAAGAGGGACTGTCCCTCCAAAAAAGGGACAGTTGGGAGCTATGCTTATGCTGTACATAGGAAATCCTGTACGTTTATTTGTTCACCTGCTCTGCTCACCACCCATCTTCCATTTTGAGTATTGTTTGTGTTCTTTTTTAGTTCTGTTCTGTTAGTTTTTACTTCATTTTCTGCTGTCTTCATTTATGTCTGCTTATGGTAATGATTTCCTTTAGTCTGACAGGATTGACTTTGTCTTTGTGCCAATCATTACACTGAGGGTGTGACTCAATTTCAGGAGCTAAGCACCTCATTACGGGTTGTAGCTGACGAGTGCTGTGCAACCCCACAAACCTGAGGATTACTGCTTGATTAGATTGTCAGCAATAGCACATCATGCACTTTTGCTACAAATATAAACATCTACAATAAGTGTCAGGCTTGTTTCACATTTGTCAGAGTTGGCCAATGTGAAGTATGGGACCTTTCCACATGTCTGTAGGTCCGCTGCCAGTGGACCCAGTGGTGTGCTCCGCCACTCAACAATAAATGGAAGACCAAATACTATAACAACATAAAAAGTTCCTTGTTCAACCATCCCTATTTATTCACCTGAAACCCCAAAGTCCATGAAAAGACCTTACACCCTGGAGCCTATCATCTGCTGGAGGCAGGTTGCAGCATGATAGCAGCAGCCTAGCTTCCTGTGGTCACTTCTGGAAGCCACTGACCTTCTCCTCAGGATATCTGGTCCTGGTGTGAGTGACTTTGCAAATGATGTGGTGAGGGTGGCAATATGGGAACAGGATGGGGTTTCTAGCATGCAATATGCGAAGGTGAGAGGATACGACACCAGTCAGTACCAAAGGGTGGAAGCACATATGTGTAGATGAATGGTGAAGGCATGTGACCCTGGAGTTGAGGGCCAATGAGTGTGGGGGAGAGGCTGGAGGGTGGGGGTACAGAGTAAGGTTAGTTGAAGGAGATTGAAAAGGGTTTGTTTAGAAAACATATTTTTTAAAAAAAGTTTTAGTATTTTGAAAAATAAAATAAAATCCAAAGACCACAACATTGAGTATCCAGAAGCAAAAGGTTGTCTATCAGTATATGTCTATGTAACTGGCAGTTAAAATATATAAATTGCAGCCAATGTGTCCAAGCAGAGTTCAGTAACTATACGGATCAGCAGTCATATATATACAGTACACAACATAAACACTGCATGCGCCATCAACCGTAAATAATCTGCACGCTGGGGAAAGGATCTTTTTTTATCTTTAGAGATAAAAATAAAGAAAAGATTTATTTCAGTCTCTGACTCAGGTCCGCAGGACAGTATCACTCACCCTGCACAATGTTAATACATTCAGCAGGTAGCATTGAACTAAATAGATAAACCCATTTCCTGTATGTGTATTAAAATTCAGCAGGGATGAAGAGAGGAAGGGGGGAGCCGGCGCACGCAGCGCTCTGATTGGCAGCTCCTGCGTTGTTCCTTACTGCTGTGCGAATCCATTACTAGATCCGTGGCTTGTCTGAAGTCTACCTGCAACAGTTTAACTCTTACTCGTACCAGTGTATGTGAGGAATTCTTAGTCAAATAGATCCCTGCGGCTATCACTGCCATAGAGCTTTCTATAACAGTGTCAGCTGCTTGCCTGTGGGGACAGTAACCATTACATGACTGTGTGATGCTCCTTTATAACAGCAACCAGTACTGGCAGTGACTGCCAACCAAATGCTCTTTGTTTATGATAGATTGATAATCAACCAAGATTGTATTAAGGATACGAAAAGTAAAAGCAGATAGCACTAAACTAAACAAACACTATCTGCTCTCATAATAAATTATTATATAATAGTTTTTATTTATTTATTGTATTTATAAAGCGCCAACATATTACGCAGCGCTGGACATTAGTTTAGGTTACAGACAATATTTAGGGGTGACATACAGCAAAATGACAATACAGGAATACAAGAAAACCAGATCACACAGCACAGTATAAGTACAAGGTAATGCTTAGTCAGTCACTGGATGAAGCATGGAGATTAGGCAAGTTGGGTTCACTCAGATGCATAGCATGGGTGCACAGTAATGGAGGTGCATGATCAGGTAGGACACAAAAGGAGGAGGACCCTGCCCAAAGGCTTACAATCTAGAGGGAGAGGTAGGGGCACGAAAGGTAGGGGACCAGAGTTCAGCTGTGGGTTTAGAGCACTTGTGAGGGGTGGTAGGCCAGAGTGAAAAGGTGAGTTTTGAGGGCCTTCTTGAAGATGTTGAAGGAGGGGACTGCCCTAATGGGTGGAGGTAGGGAGTTTCATAGCTCTTGAGAAGTCCTGGAGGCGTGCATGGGACTGGGTGATGCGGGGGGCGGTCAGGCAAAGTTCAATGGAGGAGCGGAGTGAGCGGCTAGGTGTGTACCTCTGAGTAAAATCGGAAATGTAGGTTGGAGAGGTGTTAGATTCAGTTAGAAGATTTGAAGGTACACACACTAGCCTGAACTTCAGAACTCCTCGTACACATGCTACACTGAACTCTAGAACTCCTCATACACACGCGAGACTGAACTCTGATAGTCTCACACACATGCTAGACTGAACCCTGGAACTTCTCGTACGCACGCTAGACTGAACTCCAGAACTCCTAGTACACATGCTACACTGAACTCTAGAACTCCTCATACACATGCTAGACTGAACCCCGGAACTTCTCGTACACACTAGAGACTGAACTCTAGAGCTCCTTGTACACACACTAGACTGAACCCTAGAGCTCCTTGTACACACGCTAGACTGAACTCCAGAACTCCTAGTACACATGCTAGACTGAACTCCAGAACTCCTCATACACACGCTAGACTAAACTCTGATAGCCTCACACACATGCTAGACTGAACTCTGGAACTTCTCGTACACACGCTAGACTGAACTCCAGAACTCCTCGTACGCATGCTACACTGGTCTCTAGAACTCCTCATACACACGCTAGACTAAACTCTGATAGCCTCACACACATGCTAGACTGAACTCTGGAACTTCTCGTACACACGCTAGACTGAACTCCAGAACTCCTCGTACGCATGCTAGACTGAAATCTAGAGCTCCTCATACACACGCTAGACTGAACTTTGATAGCCTCACACACATGCTAGACTGAACTCTGGAACTTCTCGTACACACGCTAGACTTAAGTCTAGAACTCCTCGTACACACGCTAGAGTGAACTCCAGAACTCCTAGTACACATGCTAGACTGAACTCCAGAACTCCTCGTATACACAGTAGACTAAACTCTAGATCTCCTTATACACACTAGTGAATTATGGAGCTCATCATACACACTCTAGACTGGACTCTAGAACTCGCTGTGCACACGCTACACTGAACTCTATAACTCGCTGTACACATGCTAGACTGAACTCCAGGACTTGCTGTACACACGCTAGACTGAACTCCAGAACTCGCTGTACATACACTAGACTAAACTCTAGAATTATTTGTACACAACCTAGACAAAACTTTGGAGCAGAACTGGTGCAAAAATGGAACAGATGTCCAGATCAAGGATTCTGAGTGGTCCCTCTGAGCAGCTGCTCCCTTTCTGTACCTGTTTTGCTTCATATTTTCTCTACCCCACAGTTTACATTAGAGGGAGGGTGCAGTGCAGGTAGCTGAACTCTGCCGCCAACTCAGACTGAATCAACAAAACAGGAGGTGAGGCTATCTAAGGAATGGCAAATCACATACACAAACTAAATATATTATGTCACTAATAGCTCTTATTTAAAGGGAAAATGAAGAGTGAATAATAGGAGGAGGATGCCATCTTCATTCTTTTTATAAACAATGACAATTGCCTGGCTGTCAAGCAGACTCGATCGGGCGTGGGCATTTCTGCCAAGGGGAAGCTGATGCTGCGCCTGCGCGAGGCTCACGACAAGTGGCGACAAGCAGATGGTGAGGAGGAAGGGGGAAGTCTTTTTTAGGATCCAGAGGCTTTCCCCTCCCAAGGTAAGTACCATGGCCAGATTTCAGGCAAAGCCACAAAGGCAATGGCCTAGGGCACAAGGAAAGTGAGGGGCGGACTGTGGGCAACAGTGTGGCAGTAGCAGTTAGCCTGCCGAACTTTCGGCCTGCTACAGCGTTTGCACATAGCAGTCGGTGGCTACCAACAGCCGGATCTGGCACGTGAGAGATAAAGGGGCAACTTACTTATAGTGATCTCTGAGCTGCCTGTCACTCACCGAATGTGCCACTCACTGAGGAGCTTACAATCTAATCCCTGCCATTGTGTCTCTAACTGTCCTCAAAGGAGTTTATAATGTAATCCTTGCCATCACTTCACTAACTGTCCTCAGAGGAGCCAAAAATCTAATCCCTGCTTTGTTGGGGGGGGGGGGGGGGAGTTTAGGATGCTGTCGGCCCGGGGGCAGCTGGTGATAGTGGGCCTTGGGTGGTGAAAAGTAGAAATCCGGCCCTGGTAAGTACACCCTAGGGGCACTTTTTTTTTACGTGCAGGTACAATTTAGGGGTAACTGGCGCAACCCGGTAAAGGCTTTTCACCTTTCTCTGGATCAACTGAAATATGTGCAGGTTTGGGACAGTAATTATTTTTCCTGGTTGAACTTGATGGATGTCTTTTTTTTAACCGAACTATGTAACTATTTTCAGCGTTTAGAATCAGAAATACTTAGCTTCACATAATAAAAGCAACACTTTCTATGACTTGGATTGCCCAAATACATTTGTATTCTCAAATACAGAGAATCCATCAGGAGAGCGTGTCAGCATCCTCTGGACTTGTCTGTGCCGGAGAACTCAGCTCTCCGATGGTGATATCTCCCCAGTGGTGTCCCCATGAGATGTACAGTATAGAAGACCAGCACAGGGTGACACACACAACATACATATCCATTGATGGTGGAAATTATTCTCATTTCAACTTAAGATGTTCATTCTTCTTTGCACTCATTTGGCTACGTCTCTAAACCGAAAGCAATGAAAAATAAAGAAATCAATCCATAAAACCCTATTGATGCCTGTAAATAGCCCAGTGTCTGTATACCTATTAAACAGTTGGGAGACTTTGACGATTTCCCCCATGTTGTGCGTTAATTGTGTAACTACAGGGGTTCTGCGCCATTTCCCTTATAATGATAGTGTAACTATGAGGCGAGCGGCTCCGTCCTTAAAGGCTGCTGGTATGGGAATTCTCTCATCAACAGGTAATTAACAAACTCAATTTTGATATCAGAGAGCAAAATGCTTAGATATGTATTTCCCTAAAAAAAGCCTGACTTGTCAGCAGAACGGAAATGACAGCCGTAGTGCACCCCTGCTGTACTTGATTAGTATGAACCACTTGGGAAAAGAAATAAAACGGAGAAAATAACAGAAATGATAAGGCACTGGTAAACAGCACACACTAGAATGCGAGCAGTTCTTTATAATCTGAAGCTGTACCTAGGAGTTAAAGTGAACCAAGCACCCTTTTTAGCACACAGGGTATCTCAATAGCTCATTAAATATGCATGCCAACAATGTGGCTCGTTTATAATAAAAACATTACATTTTTACCTCTTCTTTTTATATTTAAAAGTTTAGCAGATTAATTTATTACCCTACTTCCATGGCCTGCCTGATTGCAGAAGTTTCAGGCAGATAAGGATTGATGTCACTATTTTATTGCACGCATTAGCAGAGAGCAAACAAAAGCTTCCATCACCAGGGGGGTGGGTAGATAGTACTACCGTGCTTCAAAGGGTTCAAAGAAGTCACAGATGCTATCTTTACACTTTCCCCTGGATAAATATAGGGCAGCAAGAAGGGGAGGGGGTAACATGGCAGCTCCTATAGCTATTAGAAACCAGGAAAAAGTGGCGCTTGGTTCCTTTTAAATGGCTTGCACCTAAGCAGACCTACCACAAAAGGGTATTCAACCAGGCAGCATATGGGTCTGAAAATCAGTGGTGGGTTAAGAAAAGTATAATGAAGATGGAAAGTAAGATTGCTAAAACGGGTGAAACTATGAAAATAGCAATTCAAGCAAAGAAAAGTGTAACATTGTTAGCAAAGAACCTTTTGCAGCTTGAGCTACGGTAACATAATTACATCAAGTTAAATGCTTTTTACAATTTCTGAAATGTTTGCATCTCTACCTCCCTCCGATTTTTACCCTGCAATTCTAAAAATAATGTGGAGAGTCTCTACACAGTAGATGGACCCTCTGCAGTGCTGTACTGTTTATATGTCCATGTTGCTATTGCCTGGTAGAGTGGAGGATGCAGCTCAAACTCACACGGGGACTATGTAAACATGCTCAAATGAAATCTTACATACAGCAATGTGGATGTTACTCGGCCGCGCTTCCTTCAGGAGCGGCACATGCAGCAAAGAGGGTCAGAAAGCAGAATATAGGGCATCAGTACAGGATGTAGTCAGGATGGGACCAATGGACTCCTGCATCTCTCTGCACACCTGAAACCACATTTAAATGAATAGGTAATAGTGTATACATGTGGGTGGCCAGGAGCCAATAGGCGTGGGGCTCTTCCTTATGACCAATGCAAACCCACATTTCTTTTGATATGAAAAGGGGGGGGGGGGGGGGCACCTCATGGTAAGTGTGGGGGGAGACAGCAAAATCCCCTACCCTGCAAAGCTCTATTGCTCTAATGTTTGGGATAAGGGGTTCTTCCCACCTTCCAGTGCTCAGGAGAAGGTGAGGGTAATAGAATAACAGGGAGGCTTATGGGAATAGCTGGTCATCCCTTTTAGTAATGCACCCTTTTGCAGATATAATGCACACATGGCTATCTAATACTACTGGCTACTGGCAGGTCTCACACGACTACCTAAAACTACTATCTAATTAATTGTACTCAATGCCAAGCCGCTGCAGATAAAGCTAACAAAATTTTGGGATGCATTAAAAGGGAAATAAAAACTCGAGATGCTAGCATAATATTGCCCCTGTTTAACTCTCTAGTAAGGCCACATCTAGCATATGGAATTCAGTTCTGGGCACCACATTACAAAAAAGATATTGCAGTTTTAGAGCAGAGAAGAGCAACAAAATTGATACGTGGGATGGAAGGTCTCACTTACCAAGAAAGGTTAGATAAACTGGGTTTATTTAGTCTAGAGAAAAGACGCCTTAGAGGGGATCTAATTAACATGTATAAATACATCAGAGGGCAATATAAAAGCTTGGCGGATGAGCTTTTTGTCCCTAGGCCTTCTCAAAGGACTAGAGGACATAATCTGCGCATGGAGGAAAAACGTTTTAGCCATTTATTTAGGAAAGGGTTCTATACAGTAAGAGTGATTAAGATGTGGAATGCATTGCCACAGGAAGTAGTTATGGCAAATTCTATATCTGTATTTAAAGGGGGCTTAGATGCTTTCCTTGCTTTGAAAGGCATCCATGGCTACAATTACTAGGTAATGCCTAATGATGTTGATCCAGGGATTTTATCTGATTTCCATCTGGAGTCGGGAAGGAATTTTTTTTCCCTTTTTGGGCTAATTGGACCATGCCTTGTAAGGTTTTTTTTCGCCTTCCTCTGGATCAACAGGGATATATGAGGGAGCAGGCTGGTGTTGTACTTTGTTCTCTGGTTGAACTCAAAACAACTATGTAACTATCTGGGATGCATATAAGGTCGCCAAATACTGTTATCTAGGGGGCCTCACTTGGCTACCTGATATGCCTCTCTGGGTTATGGGGGAGGGCTCATATAGCTAACTAATACTACTCTCGTGGGGGAAGGGGGGGGGGTAGTAACTGGAAAGATACCTATATCTGGAGACTAGGCTTTAGCCGACAAAACAATTACTCTGCACCCTGCATGCTCAAAATCAGACATAATTGATCTAAAATAATGCTCACACACATTAACCCTGTGCCTGTACTTTGCTTTAAGAAGCAGGCAAATCTGGAAAGCTTGCCTAGCGCATCCTCTCTGCAGTCAACTACATCCTCTAAAGCCTGGTACACACTTCCAATCATGATTGGCCAATCACTGACCAATTTTATCACCTCCATGTAGCATGAAGATCAACAGATTTTGAAGACTATGAGCAGATTGTGTAGATAAACCCTCAAAAACTGGCCAGTTTTACCACTTTCATGTAGCAAGAAAGCTTAACTACACAATCTGTTCATAGTAGTCAAAATCTATTATCCTTCATACCTCATGGAGGTGGTACAATTGGCCAGTCATTGGCCAATCAAAAAGGGATGTACTGTATGTACCAGGCGCTATGATAGCAGCATGGTGACTAGCAGTTACTAGTTAGTAGTCTTGTAGCTCAGGATCTGCATCCATCTCACAAGGTGCATTGAGTTACCAGTAATATGTTTTCTCTGTGTTGAGTGGCATCTGACCAACATGGACATATCATATATAGGTATATGGCAGAGACATTAGACTGTTAGCTTCTGATTCTGTGTTATAGACAATGCTGTATTACTGTGATAGGGGAATTACAGGACCACTATTGCGGAAATTGTAAAACTTAAAATATATGTAAACACATACAAATAAGAAGTACGTTTCTTCCAAAGTAAAATTAGCCATAAATTACCTTTATCCTATGTTGATGTCCCTTACAGTAGGTAGTAGAAATCTGACAGAAACGACAGGTTTTTGACTAGCCCATCTCCTCATATGTGATTCTCAGGGTTTTATTTATTTTCAAAAGCACTTAGTGAATGGCAGTTGCTCTGTCCAGCTGCCCAAAAAAAGGTGTTCGGCGAGCAGGGAAGCTAGCCAGCATCATTGTATAAATCCTTTTAAGGGAATGTCTTTATAAAGAATATGGTAAGAGCCTTGCTGAGAATCCCCCATGAAGACATGGACTAGTCCAAAACCTGTCGGTTCTGCCAGATTTCTACTACCTACTGAAAGTGACAGCAACATAGGAAAAAGGTAATTTATGGCTCATTTTACTCTGCAAGAAAAATACTTCTTATTTGTATACGTTACATAGTTACATAGTTATTTTGGTTGAAAAAAGACATACGTCCATCGAGTTCAACCAGTATAAAGTACAACTCCAGCCTGCTCCCTCACATATCCCTGTTGATCCAGAGGAAGGTGAAAAAACCCTTACAAGGCATGGTCCAATTAGCCCCTAAAGGGAAAAATTCCTTCCCGACTCCAGATGGCAATCAGATAAAATCCCTGGATCAACATCATTAGGCATTACCTAGTAATTGTAGCCATGGATGTCATTCAACCCAAGGAAAGCATCTAAGCCCCCTTTAAATGCAGGTATAGAGTTTGCCATAACTACTTCCTGTGGCAATGCATTCCACATCTTAATCACTCTTACTGTAAAGAACCCTTTCCTAAATAAATGGCTAAACCGTTTTTCCTCCATGCGCAGATCATGTCCTCTAGTCCTTTGAGAAGACCTAGGGACAAAAAGCTCATCCACCAAGCTATTATATTGCCCTCTGATGTATTTATACATGTTAATTAAATCTCCTCTTTACATGCATTTAATATTTTTACATTTTTCGCGATAGTGGTCCTGTAACATATCACAAAATACCAGTACCATAGACATGTGCTATATCATGCTTTGAACATTGATTCTACATAATGACTGTTTGGTTCGTCTGCAATTGATCCAATATACAGGTATGACTCAGCACTATACACAAGCTATTTTGCCATTAATATCTAGTCCTCCCCTATAGAATACACTGCCATCTCCCCATTGCAATCACACAAAATGGAACTTATATTCTTGAAAAAGAAAACTGAAGCAAGAGAGGTGACACTGTCCAAAGTAAGTGCCTGTTTAATTGCTATAGGTAAGTCCAGGCTTGTCAGCCAGTGATACTATAGGACCAGCAAATAAGGTAACATACCCGCAGACTACTGAAATGTGAAAACAGATATAGAGGATATGATTTCACAAAGCCACAATAAGCTGAGAACCATTGCAAATGTGGGAAAACTCCTGATCGCCTTACGGATTATATAAGTGCCTGTGGGAAGACCTGTGATGACACATCGTGCATTTATTAACCATTCTCCATCCATTGCTCTGGACTGATATGCCCCAGGCAGTAGCTGCAGATAGCAAGTGATGCCGGGATATAACCATCTACTTTGCAGAGCGGAAGAAAACTGACTGCAACCTCAAATATATTTCCATGCATTAGTACTCCCTGGTAGTGCCACATGTCCTATGTTGCCCCTAATAATGCCCTTTCTTTATAACGCCTTCTGATTGTGTCCTCTGTGTTATGCTGCCACCTGTTGGTTATGCAAGGCTGTTCTCAGGCTTTTTATTCAGTTGTGGATATGCTTACCATATGTGTATGCATCCACAGTTAGCTTTCAGTGAGACTGGTAAATGAAGCCAAGAGTTTCACCAAAGGAGGACTGGGACCTTTTGGCCTAGAGGGAAAACACAACCTAGAGGCCCGTTTTCACGGCAGCCCCAGCCTAAATGACATCACACACGTGCCCCATGTGCTATATGCCAGAGGTCACGTGGGCAATACAGCAAGGACACATGATGGACAGTGTGAAAGGTAAAGTATAAATGCAATGGCATTGGGGGGGGGGGGGGCACATAAAACATTTTGAGTTACAAATTACAATGGCTGGGGTTTCCGTCACGTTCATCGTTCGTGATTATCGCACTTGATCGACCACATCAGCACGAGATTTCCCAGCATATCAGGTCGATACATTCAATCAATTTCCACCGGAAATCAGACAGATATTTTCCCACAAATCCTGCAGGCAAGCCTCTGCTCTGCATCATGCTGACTATATGGGATGCCTGCACGGGGCGGTCCTGCTAGCGACGCAATCTTGCGATTGCGTCCAACTAAAGCCTCCCACCTGAATGCTAATGGCTGCTAGATGTGGTATGGCAGGTAAAGGGTGTATGACAGTGCATCCTGATTGGCTGACGAGCACCTGCTGACCAATTTCAAATGTAGCTGGATGCATGTACTGCTGTGTTCTATTGCTTGTGTTTGTTGAATTTAGCATTCAGTATGAAGGCAGTGTTGGTGGGTTTTCTGGGTGTGAGAGGTCCAGAGCCTGGGTGTGAGAGGTCCAGGCCCACCTGCACTCCCCTCCAGGTATCACGTGTTGGCCTTGGGGCCCCGGCCAGTGAGAGAGGTCCGGGGCCCCTGGCCATTGTGTGAACCAATCGTGTGTTTTTAAACGTTTTCTTTCAGCTCTAGGACATGGCGGACTGGTGAGCGGTTAGGGAGGGACCCCTGTGGGAGGGATGCCTGCACGGGGCGGTCCTGCTAGCGACGCAATCTTGCGATTGCGTCCATTTAAAGCCTCCCACCTGAATGCTAATGGCTGCTAGATGTGGTATGGCAGGTAATGGGTGTATGGCAGTGCATCCTGATTGGCTGACGAGCACCTGCTGACCAATTTCAAATGTAGCTGGATGCATGTACTGCTGTGTTCTATTGCTTGTGTTTGTTGAATTTAGCATTCAGTATGGAGGCAGTGTTGGTGGGTTTTCTGGATGTGAGAGGTCCAGAGCCTGGGTGTGAGAGGTCCAGGCCCACCTGCACTCTCCTCCAGGTATCACGTGTTGGCCTTGGGGCCCCGGCCAGTGAGAGAGGTCCGGGGCCCCTGGCCATTGTGTGAACCAATCGTGTGTTTTTAAACGTTTTCTTTCAGCTCTAGAACATGGCGGACAGGTGAGCGGTTAGGGAGGGACCCCTGTGGGAGGGATGCCTGCACGGGGCGGTCCTGCTAGCGACGCAATCTTGCGATTGCGTCCAACTAAAGCCTCCCACCTGAATGCTAATGGCTGCTAGATGTGGTATGGCAGGTAAAGGGTGTATGACAGTGCATCCTGATTGGCTGACGAGCACCTGCTGACCAATTTCAAATGTAGCTGGATGCATGTACTGCTGTGCTCTATTGCTTGTGTTTGTTGAATTTAGCATTCAGTATGGAGGCAGTGTTGGTGGGTTTTCTGGATGTGAGAGGTCCAGAGCCTGGGTGTGAGAGGTCCAGGCCCACCTGCACTCCCCTCCAGGTATCACGTGTTGGCCTTGGGGCCCCGGCCAGTGAGAGAGGTCCGGGGCCCCTGGCCATTGTGTGAACCAATCGTGTGTTTTTAAACGTTTTCTTTCAGCTCTAGAACATGGCGGACAGGTAAACGGTTAGGGAGGGACCCCTGTGGGAGGGATGCCTGCACGGGGCGGTCCTGCTAGCGACGCAATCTTGCGATTGCGTCCAACTAAAGCCTCCCACCTGAATGCTAATGGCTGCTAGATGTGGTATGGCAGGTAAAGGGTGTATGACAGTGCATCCTGATTGGCTGACGAGCACCTGCTGACCAATTTCAAATGTAGCTGGATGCATGTACTGCTGTGTTCTATTGCTTGTGTTTGTTGAATTTAGCATTCAGTATGAAGGCAGTGTTGGTGGGTTTTCTGGATGTGAGAGGTCCAGGCCCACCTGCACTCCCCTCCAGGTATCACGTGTTGGCCTTGAGGCCCCGGCCAGTGAGAGAGGTCCGGGGCCCCTGGCCATTGTGTGAACCAATCGTGTGTTTTTAAACGTTTTCTTTCAGCTCTAGGACATGGCGGACAGGTGAGCGGTTAGGGAGGGACCCCTGTGGGAAGGATGCCTGCACAGGGCGGTCCTGCTAGCGACGCAATCTTGCGATTGCGTCCAACTAAAGCCTCCCACCTGAATGCTAATGGCTGCTAGATGTGGTATGGCAGGTAAAGGGTGTATGACAGTGCATCCTGATTGGCTGACGAGCACCTGCTGACCAATTTCAAATGTAGCTGGATGCATGTACTGCTGTGTTCTATTGCTTGTGTTTGTTGAATTTAGCATTCAGTATGGAGGCAGTGTTGGTGGGTTTTCTGGATGTGAGAGGTCCAGAGCCTGGGTGTGAGAGGTCCAGGCCCACCTGCACTCCCCTCCAGGTATCACGTGTTGGCCTTGGGGCCCCGGCCAGTGAGAGAGGTCCGGGGCCCCTGGCCATTGTGTGAACCAATCGTGTGTTTTTAAACGTTTTCTTTCAGCTCTAGGACATGGCGGACAGGTGAGCGGTTAGGGAGGGACCCCTGTGGGAGGAATGCCTGCACGGGGCGGTCCTGCTAGCGACGCAATCTTGCGATTGCGTCCAACTAAAGCCTCCCACCTGAATGCTAATGGCTGCTAGATGTGGTATGGCAGGTAAAGGGTGTATGACAGTGCATCCTGATTGGCTGACGAGCACCTGCTGACCAATTTCAAATGCAGCTGGATGCATGTACTGCTGTGTTCTATTGCTTGTGTTTGTTGAATTTAGCATTCAGTATGGAGGCAGTGTTGGTGGGTTTTCTGGATGTGAGAGGTCCAGAGCCTGGGTGTGAGAGGTCCAGGCCCACCTGCACTCCCCTCCAGGTATCACGTGTTGGCCTTGGGGCCCCGACCAGTGAGAGAGGTCCGGGGCCCCTGGCCATTGTGTGAACCAATCATGTGTTTTTAATATTAGTTCTGGTCCAAGCCCTATAATGCCATATCAATCCATGCCATGCACTGATGAGATCCATCTAGCTTTCGGGAGCATTAAGAGGTAATTTGCATATTTGGGAGTGACGCATCATGGGAAATCCGACTTGCTCGCGTAAAGGACTTCTGAGGTGAAAAAGGGTAGTAATAAGTTAACTTACTTGTGTAGATACTGCAATGCAGATCAGAATTTACCCATGACCCATTTGGGTCGGGACCTGTGACCCAGATCTATAAAT
Organism: Hyperolius riggenbachi; assembly: GCF_040937935.1. Lineage (NCBI taxonomy): Eukaryota > Metazoa > Chordata > Amphibia > Anura > Hyperoliidae > Hyperolius > Hyperolius riggenbachi. The sequence goes on along the minus strand of NC_090647.1, from coordinate 117,358,616 downwards.
GTTGCACATGCTCAGTAAATCAAGTTCCCCTGTAATGCGCAAGCATAGTTCAATTACAAATTATGTGGTGGCCGAGGTCGCACTGGCCTCCTGAGTGCCCGAAATGGATTAGGATGAAATGGGGCCCTAGACAAGGAAGCAGTTTTTGCCCACCGCTGATGGTCATCTGGATTTTTTAGTAAGATTTGGTGGGGGTAGCATCCACCAGGCCCCCAGACTATCTCTCCAGGCCCTGGGCAACAGCCTAGATTTGCTGTGTGGAAGATGCGGAACTGCTGAGCAGTGGGTCCTCCATTACTCACAGACCTCAGATCACTGGCAACCGTAGAGAAAGAGAGGGTGGTCTGCTCAGTATCCACGTGGCACACTTCACATGCAGGAAGTGACCAATACACTTCCGCATATGAAGTTCTCCATGTCCGTGGTCACTGTTCGCCCGCTCTTTCTCTCTGAATGCAGCTGATCTGAGGTGTGAGTGAGTGACGGGAAAACTCTAGGGCAGGCATGGTGGTGCAGCATGGTGCCCAGAGTGTTGTGGTGCCCATGGCAAGAGCTATGCCTGTACCCCTCTCTAGATACGCCACCGGCAAGTGGTATAAGAGCCATTGTCATACATCAGTAGGTGTTTATCATCTGTGATTTATTTGTGATTTATCTATCAATAATACAAGGTACATACCGGTAATCAAATTATGACATTTGTGTATAGTTTAATGTTGAACTCCATGCAAATATATTTGACTGTACAAATGTAGCCAGCATCTATGTAAGCAAGAAAAGTAACCAAAGGATTGCGTCAATTTTACTTAACTGAATGCAGACCAAACCGTCGCGATTGCATAGCATATCTTTGCCATTGTAGATTTCAGCTTTAAAGCAAACCTGAACTGAAAATTACAAGTCAAAATAAACATACACACGTCATACTTACCTCCCGTGTAGTCTACTCATCAATCTCTTTCGTCCTGTTTGTCCACTGTGATCAATGGAATTTCTGTCCTCCATTTTGAAAATGGCCATTTGCCCATAATAGCTTCCTGGTCAGCATACTGTTAAACTGTAATATCGCCCACGTGAGCCATAAGGAAACATGGGCATTACCTTGCACATCAGTTGTCCTTTGAGTTATAACTGACAGCAATTGATATATTTCAGATTGACAAAATCTTGTCAGAACTGGAGGGGATCATTAAGGTGGCCACACACCATACAATTTTTTTAATTTCTTTTCAATTCAAGGATTACAGTAAATGTTTCTGATTGATTGTAACATTTGAAAAATCTGACAAATGTACCACATATGTGTGTTCAATTTTTCCCCAATTATGGGGAAAAAAATGATAAAAAAACTGCTTGGGTGTATATATTAAAGGATGCGTCCAAGGTGAAACCTCCCCCCCCCCCCCGAGATCTACTTACCTTGGGCTCTGGTGTCCCAGCATCCCCTTTGTTGGAGATGCCGACCTCGCCAGGTCAGGATCATCTGTGCCTGCGCGTGCACGATTGCGCTCTGTGGCCCGAAGTGCTCTGCGCTCACATGACCTGGAGTTTTCTGCGCAGGTGCAGAAGTACTGTGCCTACGCAGAACACCCCAGGCCACGTGAGCGTTATCGCGAGTGGCGCGGCACAGAAGATCCCGACTTGGCGAAGAAGTTGGCATATCCAACGGAGGGGTTCTCGAGACATTGGGGCTGCGGCGAGGGACAGATCGGATGCCAGGGGCTGGAAGAAGTCCCAGGTAAGTAGATCTTGGTTTTTTTTAACCTCGGACCTGTCCTTTAAGAAATTGACAATTTACCCTACACCATTCAATTTTCATAAAAATTGATCAGAAAAATCCACCACTTCCAATCGACTTATATCAAATAAAAATGGGAAATCCGATTGGGATTCTTGTTCAAACAAAAGAAAGTTTTCGATTTTTTGAGAAATCCGATAGTTTTTATCAAATTGCAGTAAAAGCGGATCGTTTTATTGTACCGGGTGTGACCACCTTTAGAAGAAAATGGGGAGCTTCTGAGAGGAACTGACGGCAAGGTAAGTATTTGATATTCGTTTTCAACTACATCGTGTTTATTTGAAATAATTTTACTTGGTTGGGTTCCCTTTAAAGAAATATTAGTGACTATTTGGCCCATAGCAAGGTGCACTGACAAATGATTAAACACTGCGGCTAGCTGTGAACATAAGAAACAATTGGCAGCGGTTCAGTATGGGTCTGTGCCAGGCGTAAATAGGGTTAAAAGGAGAACGTCAGAGGAGAGAGCTGTTGCAGCTTGCACATTCATACTGATTACCTAGCCAGCCTCTGTCACGGCAAACGTGCGCTGTACTGAGAGGACACAATTAGTCTGAAGCTGATAAATCCCACTTTTAGATCCTGCTGCTTGTATCAGACGCCTATAGTTCACACAGCCACATCCATACAGCTACACACACCACAACGCACACACCACACACACACCGCACACACACACACACACACACACACACACACACCACACACACACACACACACACACACCACACACACACACACACACACACACACACACCACACACCACACACACACACACACACACACCACACACACACACCACACACACACACACACACACACACACACACACACACACACACACACACACACACACACCACACACCACACACACACCACACACACACACACCACACACACACACACACACACACACACACCACACCTACCTACCTACGCACCTAGGCCTCTATAACCTCGGAGCAACGTTATTTGTATTGGACTGCATTTGATGCATGGCCTCAATTTTCTCAGTCACACCTGCAGGCGGGAACAGTATCAGCTCTGAGCTGATTGGGGGAAATTACCAGCAATCCATCAAAAGACAGACAGTCACACTAGGAATGAGACATGCAAGCACTACAAGAAATAGATTCTGCATTGGGGAAGATAAAGGTACCTGTAAATGGAAGATGTGTAGATGTGGCCTGGCCAGCAGACATTCTTTCCTATAAATTAGCAACAAGAATGAGGATTGGCTCTTGGGTGCATGAAAAAAGTACACTAGCTTTATTAAGAATTATATTAATATGATAGAAAAGACATACAAAATATCATCATATTCATAAGACAAAACAAAAACCCCCATAAAAAAATCAATATTATTTCTCCATCTGGGTAATCCTTGCATATGAAGGAGTAGGGCTGCAGTCCCTGGACCTCATAAGTATGTGCCACTCAGATGGGCAGTTCAATGTGACATCCATGAGCTGTATAAAATGCAACAATGCCGGTGCCTATTAATGGAGGCTGTGATGTATATGGGCATCTATTGAGCATAGGCAGCAGGATTCAAGTTGCAATAGTGATCTATCCAGATCACCACCTCTAGGATGTAGATGAACCCTGTCTAGACCTGTAAATTTAATGAAACTGGCATCACCTCTATGTTCCAAGTGGACGTGCCTTGCAATGGGATACCTGAAGTTGCAACCTGTGATGTCACCCACATGGTCCTTAATTCTTTCCCTGAATGGCCGTGATGTTTTACCAATGTAAAAACACCCACACCGGCAATAAAGTAAATATATCACACCGATAGTATTGCAATTTACAAAATGTTGTAAAAAGGAGGTTGCTTGAGGATGCATAAACGTGCAATAAGGATTGTTATTATCAATTGTGTGAACCAAGTTTGACCTGATGAACTTTGGTACAGTCACCCTGCGATTGGGGGCGGACCTGCAATGAGCAAACAGTGATCTATATGCTTCTGAGTAACTATTCAGCCTATGCTCAATATATGCCCATCTACATCACAGCCTTCATTAATAGGCACCGGCATTGTTGCATTTTATACAGCTCATGGATGTCACATTGAACTGCCCGTCTGAGTGGCACATACTTATGAGGTCCAGGGACTGCAGCCCTACTCCTTCATATGTAAGGATTACCCAGATGGAGATAGAATATTGTTTTTTTTTATGGGGGGTTTTATTTTGTCTTATGAATATGATGATATTTTGTATGTCTTTTCTATCATATTAATATAATTCTTAATAAAGCTAGTCTACTTTTTTCATGCACCCAAGAGCCAATCCTCATTCTTGATGCTAATTTATTAATTTCATGTTGGCATTGTGCATGAAAAAATATTTATTATTATTCTTTACCGTTTGGTTTATTTTCCCATTTGTTCACTGTCCTTTCGTATTGAGATATTCATTCAATTCTTTCCTATACAAACCTTTATTCATAGACTCATTATGATTATAGAGGAGGGATAGAGGGGAAGAGAGCTCCATTACTGGAATTGGCTTTGGGGGAAAGGAAAGGGTAGGAAATTGACTAAAAAAAGCTGATTAGTTTTCTTGGCTTTTATTGGTCCTCTGTAGCCTCTTAGGGCTAATTCACACTACAAGAGTTGTTTAAACGCTGGAGATTTTGAAAAGTTTTTGCTGATGCAATGCTATGGGGGATTTTTTAAAAATCATTTCACTCCAGTGTGAACACTCACATAGGATAACATTAGCAACAGCTTTTAAAATCACAAAGCACTTAGAAAAGCTCTTGTAGTGTGAATTAGCCCTTAGGGCTGATTCACACTACAAGAGCTTTTTAAGCATTAGAGATTTTAAAAGCTCTTGCCAATGCAATGCTATGGGGGATTTGTACAAAATCACATCGCTCAAGTGTGAACACACACATAGGATAACATTAGCAAGAGCTTTTAAAATCACAAAGCGCTTAAAAAAAGCTCTTGTAGTGTGAACAAGCCCTGGGTGTTTCAAGTCCTATATCATGGAGCCATATTAATCCATGCCAAGCACTGATGAGGATCAACCAACCCGGATCAGTCTGTATGCATGATAGATTAGTGTGGTTCTGTACAATTAACAAGCTGACACATCTTTGCACACCAGGAGTTCTGGAGGTGTGGCTAGCCTACAGGGACCACAAATGATGATTTGCATATTCAGCAGTCATGCATCGTGGGAGACATCATATGCTCACACCCGCCTGAATAATCGCAAATACCTTCTGTTTTAAAAAGGCAAACTTTTGTTTTGCATAACATTTTAGTAAGAGGGCTTTTTTTGGTGTATACTGGCTGTATCCTGCGCCCAAGTCTCCTGTGCCGATTCCTCACGTACGCGGGTTGACAGAACCAAAAGGTTTTGGACTAGTCTATCTCCTCATGGGGGATTATCAGTGTTTTCCGTGTATTCATAAGCATTTCCTGAACAACAGTTGCTAAGTCTAACTGACAAAATAGTGTGTCAGGGAGTAGGGAGGCTGGCTCGTGTCTTACTATTTTGAGGCCTGGTGCACACCAAAAACCGCTAGCAGATCCGCAAAATGCTAGCAGATTTTGAAACGCTTTTTGTTATTTTTCTGTAGCGTTTCAGCTAGCATTTTGCAGTTTTGTGAAGCGTTTTTGGTGTAGTAGATTTCATGTATTGTTACAGTAAAGCTGTTACTGAACAGCTACTGTAACAAAAACCGCCTGGCAAACCGCTCTGAAGTGCCGTTTTCCAGAGCGGTTTGCGTTTTTCCTATACTTAACATTGAGGCAAAACGCCTCCCGTTTTGCGGTACACCAGCCCTGACAGTTAAACTGCTGTTCAGGAAACCCTGAGAAACTTGTATGAGGAGATGTACTAGTCCAAAATCTGTTGGTTCAGTCAGATTTTAACTCCTTTCTGTTTTCGCGGTAGTGGTCCATTAATCACTACGGGCCCTTTCCAACTAGCTAATACGTGCACGATCCCGGTTTCATGCACTCGTTATGATGCACGGCACGACGATGAAAAGTTGCGCTTCAACGCGTATCAGCGGTGTTAGTACTAATTCACCTGACAGGATAACACTTGCGTCCTGCGATTACATTTTTCAGGATGCGTTACAATGTAACGCTCTGGAGCGCTTTAACTAAATGTGAATGCTAACACATATTATTTTGCTTGTCGCATCCTATGTGCGGTCCATCAGAACGGAGGGCTCAGCACCTAGTGGGAAAGGAGCCTTGCCCATAATTCCCTAATGACAAACTCCGCCCCCTCCATCTGTAACACAGCAGCAGTCATGTTTCCCAAAGTCTACCCAAGTTCTGTTGCCACTCCTACCGGTTTGCCACAGCTTGCCCTCAACACTGCAGCCACCAATTCCGCCACAGCTTCCGAGCTGGGGCATACCGGCAAGCAGGTAGGTGTGGCCACTGACCTTTAGAAAACCTAAGAATAAACTTAAGAAAATAAGTGGCTTTGCAGAGTAGGAGATCAGAGTTTCTGTGATTAATGAATTGAGGGCCAGTGGGTAAGTAGCCCTACCACCCGCCAATTCTTGCCGCAATAATAGAGAACCTTAAATTGCAGTAACTGGAAGTAGATGCTGACATCAAGGATTTTGATTGTGTGTTCTGAGCAACTAAATCCCTTTTGTATCTATTTTGAACCAGTTTTACTCCAATTTTGCTTGCACTGGTCTTGATAAAGCTGCCCCGCTGTGCCTATAGATATCTGATTAATCTAAATGGCAGAATTATTTTCACAGCACAATAAAAAGAAGTGCACAGTTTCCAGTCAGACTCGGTCAGTGTCTCTGCAGCCAATAAAACCTGCTGACAGCAGGGTTACTATAGAACGCTGCGTGTATTCTGCAATTAAACCCAAGCTCAGGCAGATTCCTTATATCTTTTTCATTGAACAGTATTTTTAATTAATTATGCATGTTTTTTTTTTCTTATCTTAAAAGCTAGAATTTTTTTTTGCAAAATAAATAAGGAAAATAGTAGCAGCACCAGTTCATGCGTCCTCAGAAAACCTCCAGCTGCCTGCTTACCAGCCCCTGAAACTTACGTACGCCGGGCCTCCTAGCAATATTTGCCAGGCCGGGCTCACCCCAATGCGCATGCTAGGGAAAAAAAGCATGGTGCCTTGTGTGCCCTCCCCCCTCCCCCCGGCACCACCAAGATTTTGCAGAGCAGCCACAGTGGAGCTTAATACTTTTCTGGCAGCGTGACAGGTCCCCCTTGCTCCTCCTCTATGGCTGCGGACACTGCATGTCATGTGAAAGGAAACTGCAAAGTAATAGGCTGCACAGCGTGAGGGAGGAGGACCTGTCCAACTAGCGGAATGAGGTAAAAGTATTAAAGAGACTCTGTAACATCAAAAAGTTCCCCTGGGGGGTACTCACCTAAGGGGAAGCCTCCGGATCCTATTGAGGCTTCCCACGCCCTCCTCTGTCCCTCGGGGGTCTCGCTGCAGCCCTCTGTACAGCCGCCCAACAGACCCGACAGCCTGTTCAATATTTACCTTTGCAGGCTCCAGCGGGGGCGCTGTTGCGGCTTTCAGTTCCGAAGTAGGTGGAAATACCCGATCTCAGTCGGGTCCTCTCTATTGCACAGGCACCGGAGACTTGCGCCTGCGCAGTAGAGCAGACCCGACGGCGATCGGGTATTTCCGCCTACTTCGGAGCCAAAAGCCGCAACAGCGCATGCGCAGGAGCCGGGAAGGTAAATATTTACATCCCTGCTGTGCGGAGGGCTGCAGCGAGACCCCCAAGGGACAGAGGACGGCGTGGGAAGCCTCATTGGAACCCTGAGGCTTCACCATCCCGAGGTGAGTACCCCCCAGGGACTTTTTGATGTTACAGGTTTTCATTAAGCTCAACTGTGGCTGCTCTGCAAAATCTGAAGCAGGAAAGAAGAGTCTGGAAGCATACACAAAAAACTTCCGCTTCTGTGCACCCCAGGACCGGGATCCTTTAGCTTCTGCCACTCCCCACTTCCTGATAGGCTATGGGCCAACAGAAAGATACGGCTTCAGCAGAGAGAGCAATCCCTCTCCTCTTTGGTATTCATATGACTAAACAGCTGCAGGTCTTTAAGGAAGAGATGAATTGGTGCAGTAAGTATTTCAGTTTTATATTGTGCAGCACAGTGGGCATTGTGGACAACACTCTCGCCTTGTAGTGCTGGGTCCTGAGTAAAATGAATGCCAGATTTGTAGTCAGCCGCCAGGAGGAGGTCCAGGAAACATCCCGAGGATCGCCCCACAAGTATCGCAGGAGTCCATACCCGCTTTCTCAAGGGCTTGTATCTTGAGATACAAGCCCTTGAGAAAGTGGGTGTGGACTTGTATCTTGAGAGATACAAGCCCTTGAGAAAGTGGGTGTGGACTTGTATCTTGAGAGATACAAGCCCTTGAGAAAGCGGGTGTGGACTCCCACAATACTTGTAGGGAAATCTTTGGGATGTTTCATGGACCTCTTCCTGGCTGCTGACTACAAACTTGGCATTCATTTTACTAAGGACCTGGTGTAGTATCACTGTATTCGCACTCCATTGCACTACTGTCTAATACAGGCTTTCTCAACCAGGGTTCCTTGAGTACTCTGCAGGGGTTCCTTGGCATTTCTCCCCATCGTGGGGGGAAGTATCATAAAGCACATTTAAATAGCGGATACTATAAAAATAAGCACAAAATCAGGTCAAAATAATAATAATGAGCACATTAATAAAAAGCACTAGAATAAGGAGGCAGTATATTGAGGGTCACTATAATAAGGGGTCATGAAATAAACAGCCATGGATACTTTTAAAAGTCCATGCCTGCTGCAAAATAGGGGTTCCTTGAGATCCAAAAAATTATTTGCAGGGTTCCTCTAGGTTAAAAAGATTGAGAAAGGCTGCTGTAGTACATTTGTATATTGCTCCATTCAGATATGCACTTTAGTAGGTTTAGGTTGTATGTTTAAGGATTATATGTATTTGGTGATTTCTCTTTTGCATAAAATGTTTTTGCGTACGTACAAAAAGGGCGTTGGGAAAAAAGGACGCGAGGTGTAAACGATAATATTGTTTTGTATTTACCGTAGTGTACAAATAATGTTTTACAAATCTATAAATCATTAAATAATGTGTATGAAATTGGAAATAGTGAAAACGTTCATCTTCTCTGTTTCAAAAGTGAAAATTATAATTACGTTTGTTAAAAAAACGATAATATGTGTTTAATCGTTATAATTGTATAATATTGTGATTAGCCTTCATTTATGGTTTCTTCTTATAATAAAATCTGAAAATATTGTTTATAACGATGATATAAGTATAACTAAGTTCGTAATAAGTGCTGTAAAACATTAGTAAGTATTACTAAAATTTTACTAAAACTATACCTAACCCTACTCTCACACAGAACCCTCCCTGTACCTATCCCTAACCCCTAGACCCCCCTGGTGGTGCCTAAACCTAAGACTCCCCTGGTGGTGCCTAAACCTAAGACCCCCTGGTGGTGCCTAACCCTAACCACCCCCCTTAGTGATCGCTTTATTATGTGGATAATAATGTTTTACAAATAGTGACTGTAAAAAATATATTGCAATTTAAAGTTACGTACTGATCGCTTTATTTTGTGAATAATAATGTTTTACAAACAGTAAGGGATAAAATGTTAAATAATGTTTTAGTTAAATAGGTTAAATATGTTTAGTACTTTTATAAACGTTATTCGTCACGGGTGCATTTTCTAAACGTAAATCATCACAAGCACAGTTATAAAACATTAAAAATCTCCGGGTGCCGTTTGTAAAACGTTATTTATCTCCGGCGCCCTTTTTTCCTGTTCGGCGCCCATTAATCGATATTTATTATGGGAGTGAATGGCGGTGCCCTTTTTGTCCAGCCCCAATGTTTTTTACTGTTTGCAATAAGCACTTTTATGACTCTATAGGTTTCATTCATTACCTCCTAATTTATGCACTTTGAACCTGAGTTCTATAATTGAATTTGTTCTTATTGAACCATGGACATGATATATATATTTCTACTTTGATAAGGATTGACAAACAGGAGGTTTATTATTCCCGTTTTTAAATGGTTTTATGTGGTTGAAATATCCCGAAACAAAGCTGTAATTGAAACACTTTCCAACAAATGGTGCTGTGATTTGACCATTCTTTCCTCTGGGGCCCATATGCAATTAACTTTTTTTCCTGAGATAAAATAACTTTTCAGCATTTTACAATTGAAAAAGTACCCAAAAGTTGGTGAAAAAGTACTATCATAGTCATTTTAAGTATTTTCTCGCTTGCTGGTGGTTTAAAGGTCATTTTATGATGATGTGTGAAGATATCATCTAAGAGAAAACTCAGGAGAAACAGTGAATTGCATATGGGCCTGGTTCTGTAGGTCACATGCGTACACGCAAATAATGCGTCGGGAAAAAAGGGCGCCTGGTTTAAATTTTAATCTGAAATATCATTTATAAAACAATTATATTTTAATATTTTGTTTAGAATAATGTTTTACAAATTCAAATCATTAAATAATGTCTATGAAATGTTGTATTGGTAAAACACTATTCTCTGTAATTATAGACGGAAAATTACTATAACGTTTGTATGTTCACAATGATGATTATAATTATTATGATTTAAAACAGCTTTTACATAAACGATGTTTAAAGGGAACCAGAGACGAAGCATAGGTAAAAAATGGACAAAGATGTTATACATACCTGGGGCTTCCTCCAGCTCCATAAGCCTGGATCGCTCCCACGCCGCCGTGCACTGCTGCATCTATCGCCGGTCCCGGGTCCCGTCACTTCCGCGGCACGCGAGCAGTTGTACGCATGCGCAGGGGCTCCCTCCGGCTATGTACGCATGCGCATGTGCAGTACGGAGGGAGCGCACTGCGCTTGCTTCGACTGGCTCGACTGGCCGAAAGAACGGGACCCGGTACCGGCGGACAGAGGCAGCAGAGGACAGCGGCTTGGGAGCGATCCAGGCTTATGGAGCTGGATAACATCTATTTCTGGTATGTATAACATCTACTTCTTTTTCAGCTCTGGTTTTCTTTAAGTACAGTTTGTTATTTTTTTTTTTTTTTCATGATTTAACCAGATCAGGATCCAAAAACATATCTTTACATTTTATACTACTATAAAGTTTCTAAACTATATTTTGTAACAATTTTTATTATAAAATTGATAAACCTTTAAAAAGTAATTTAGTACAGATTAAAATTTAATTCACATATTTCAAAAACTCAAATCATAAAAAAATATAAGTACGTTCGTAATAACTGCAGTAAAACATTAGTAAATATTACTAACATTTTACTACAACTAAACCTAACACTATTCTCACACGGAACCCTCCCTCTACCTATCCATAACCCTTAGACCCCCCTGGTGGTGCCTAACCCTAAGATCCCCCTGGTGGTGCCTAACCCTAAGATCCCCCTGGTGGTGCCTCACCCTAACACCCCCCTGGTAGTGCCTAACCCTAAGACCCCCCTGGTGGTGCCTAACCCTAAATCTCCTCTGGTGGTGCCTAACCCTAAGAGCCTCCTGGTGGTGCCTAACTCTAAGACCCTCCTGGTTGTGCCTAACCCTAAGACCCCCTGGCGGTGCCTAACCCTAAATCTCCCCTGGTGGTGCCTATCCCTAAATCTCCCCTGGTGGTGCCTATCCCTAAGACCCCCTGGTGGTGCCTAACCCTAAGATCCCTCTGGTGGTGCCTAACCCTAAGACCCCCTGGTGGTGCCTAACCCTAAGACCCCCCTGGTGGTGCCTAACCCTAAGACCCCCCTGGTAGTGCCTAACCCTAAGATCCCTCTGGTGGTGCCTAAGCCTAAGATCCCCCGGGTGGTGCCTAGCTCTAAATCCTCCCTGGTGGTGCCTAACCCTAAATCCCCCCTTAGTGATTGCTTTATTGTGTGACTAATAATGTTTTACAACTAGAGACTGTAAAAAATATATTACAATGTACTTACTAATTGCTTGATTATATGGATAATAATGTTTTACAAAGAGTAAGTAATAACATTTTAAATAACGTTTTAGTTAAATACAATAGATATGTTTAGTATCTTTGTAACCATTATTTATGGTTGATTTATGGTGGCCATACATGGTACAATAAAAACGTTCGATTATCCCGTTTATTCGATCTAAATGATCGAATCGAATGAAAGTTGAAAATATTTTTTTTTCAATGAAGAAATTCGAATGATTATACTGTTTTTTCGAGAAAAATTAGATCCGACATGATGGAAAAATCTTTATATTCGATCTAACGGAATAATCAAACTAAATTATCTAATCGAAAAAAAAATGAAAAATTGTACCATGTATGGCCACCCTTAGCTATTGCTCGGTTTATCAGACGGATAATAGTATTTTATAAGTATTAAATGTGAAAAACGATATATTATGATTTTGTTGTTGCGCAGTTTATTTGGTGGATAATAATGTTTTACAGAGTGTTAATAAAAAAAAAAGTATATTACGATTTATTTGTTAATGGCTTTATATGTTGAAAATAATGATTTATAAAGAGTGATTTTTTAAATATTGCATTATGATTTAATTTAAAACTATAAATAAGTATTATTTTATGTGTAAACGTTACTGTTCGCCGGCGAAGTTGGGAAACATTAATTATCACGGATGCAGTTTGAAAACATAAATTATCATGGGCGCCCTTTTTTCCTGTTCGGCGCCTGTTAAACGATATTTAATATGGGAGTCAATGGCGGCGCCCTTTTTGTCCACCTGCCTCATGCGCCCAATCTTCCTGCTTCCATGTCACATGATATTAGCACTTTGCTGGCTGGACATACTAGAGGACAGCAGCTTTGTACCACTGACTGACTGATACATTGCTGCAGACACAAACATATTATTGAGATTTTCTCAGTTTTGTTCTTTCCTCTTTTTTCTGTACATAAATATATTTTTTAACTATCTAAGCAAAGTATGCAAGGTATGTTTACCATAGCCTCTACAGAATGGGAAACGAATATGTAATATTGACCTATGCTTGTGCAATTCTTTGTGCACAACAACGAGGTGTATCATTACAGAGATAACCTTTAGCTCTCCTTGTACTAGGAAAGCGATTCTCTACATATGGGATGGGATAGCTGCATTACTAGTACACAGCCATGATGTCAAGGTCAGGAGTTATGTGCAGAATGACTCTGTGCTGACTGTAGGATCATTTTACAGTTGTAGACATTAGAAGAAGAATCTGACCTAACCAGCATAAAGGTCCTGTCTGCTCCCATGGGATCCAGCACCATCTTGAATAGTATAGTACTTACTCAACCCTGACCCCCCATAAAGCCAAAACATTGAGATGTGAATGTGATTTCTAGTCCATACATAGTAGAGGACATTCAACCAGATTTTAAGTCAATCAAACTGCTTTATTGCATAAATATAAGTAGGAAACACAAAGAACGTGGAACTCTGCTCACAACCTCCGTCTGCCGACAGTGCAGGATAACAGGCTGCCAAAACCTCAAATCCAATACTGTGCAAAAAGTGGAATCCGCACGATGTCGGTAGGATCTGTATATCTTTATTGAATCATATAACACGACAGGCTAAACCAGCACCACATGCTGACATGTTTCGGGCGTTACACGCCCTTAATCATAGCATAGGCGCATGTGAAAAAGGCTAACTCTTAAATAGAGTGAGGTTACACCCGAGATCACATGCTTAGATGACCCCACCCACACAGAAAGGTGCATATAAAAAACACAGGGGGAGAATCCCCCTAATTAGTGCAGTCTGATACATAAAAACATAATACAAAGGTAAAATTGTAAATACATATGATTAACTCACTATAACAAAACAATACACAGCAATGAACATGATCAAAAATGTACGATTGGATCAAAAATTCAAGGTTAGATCAAATAACTACATAATGACAAAAGGCAAGAACAAGAACAAATAGACAACCAGTCACATTAGGTGACTGTGTTAAGGTCCCATTTTGCATTAAGCCCTCCCGGCGAGCGCGTTCCTAAGTGGAAAATCCAATATGCCTCCCGGGTGAGGAGACGTTTGTAAACGTCTCCCCCTCTCGGAGGTCTCAGGACACGCTCGATACCCTGAAATGAAAAGGAGGACATATTCCCTGAGTGGACCAATCTAAAGTGCTTCGCTACATTCGACACCTCCAAAGTTAGCCAGCCAGCTCCCCTATAGTGTTCTGCTATACGTTGTCTAAGATGCCTGGTAGTACACCCCACATATTGGACACGACATTGAGAACATGAAATTAAATAGATCGTGTACCTCGTATCACAATTAATATATTGTTTTAAGGGGAAAGTTTTGCCATTAGACAGGGAAATAACAGAACGGGTAGACTTGTGTACAGTGCAATATTGGCAAGTTGGAAAATTACATTTGTAGGAGCCAAGGGTAGTCAGCCAACACGGCCGTTGCGTACTGGAGGGAAAGAGACTGGGTGATAGAATGCTCCCAAGTGTGGGAGCCTTTCTGCTCGCAAATCTAACTCCTTGTTTAATAATCTGATTGAGAGTTTTGTCCGCCTGCAACACGGGCAAAGACTTCCTCACAATCTGTGTAATTTGTTTGTATTCTTGGCTGTAAGTGGTCACAAAAGTCGTATCTGTATTGGGTTGTGGCAACGTACAGCAGGGACTGGAAGTCAATAGTTCCTCTCTGGTTTTCATCAGGGCTCGCCTCCTCCCCCTCTCTATCAACCAACTTGGATAACCACGCTCCGCAAGACGGGAACCCACAGCACCCAACTCCAGACCAAGGGCCGAGCCATCAGAACAGTTGCGATGCACCCGGATCGACTCACCCACGGGAACCGCACGGATGGTATGAGGCGGGTGACAACTGTTAGCCCTCAGGGTGGAGTTGCCGCTGCAGGGTTTGCGGTAGGTGCTGGAAACCACAGAGGCAGAAGAGGGGTCACCCCTCAATGTGAGATCAAGATAATTGACCTCCGAAGGGGTCCACTGGGAGGTAAACACTAAATTTAGAGAATTAGCATTCAGAGACTCAACAAATTGTAGAGCCTCGTCGTGCGTGCCGTCCCAGACGACCAGCAGGTCGTCTATATATCTGCCGTACCACACAATATGACCCGAAAACATATTTGAATCGCTAAATAGGTGGAGCTCCTCCCACCAGCCCATATATAGGTTGGCTAGTGAGGGAGAAAATTTTGCTCCCATTGAAGCTCCACAGCGTTGTAAATAAAAGTCGGATTTAAAAAGAAAGTAATTGTGGGTAAGCAGATATTGGACGGCACGCCCGACGAAGAACTGGAGGTCCGTGGAAAAGGCAGAGTATCTCGCCATGTGGTAATCAAGGGCATCCAAAGCAAGAGCATGTGGGATGCAGGAGTATAGTGATTTGACGTCGATGGCAATCCAACTGTAGTGGTCATGCCATTGAAAATGCTGTAAGCTGCTAAGCACATGCTTAGTGTCTCGGATATAGCCGGGGAGACGTCGCAGTAATGGCTGTAGGTGTTCATCTACCCAATTTCCCAGGCGCTCCCCCAGAGAGCCAATCCCGGCCACAATTGGCCTGCCCTCTGGGGGAAAACCCTGTTGATGGATCTTGGGCAGATGATGGAACACCGGAACAATAGGCGAGGAAACGGCGAGATACTCTGCTAGTCGTTTGGAGAGCACCCCCAGACTTTCACCCAGGGACAGAAGCGCAAGCAGCTGTCTACTGAACTCCGCAGTGGGGTCACATCTCAGAGGAGAATAAGTGACTAGATCCCGGAGTTGCCTCAAAGCCTCCAAGCGATAAACCTCAGTATCCAGCACGACCACTGCTCCCCCCTTATCTGCATTTCTAATAATAATACGTGCATTTGCTCTAAGGGAGGAGAGGGCCTGCTTTTCAACGGAAGAGAGGTTACTGCGAAGGCCTGAGGTCCTGGCAGAAGCTAGTGCAAGGAGCTCTCTCTCGATAACTTCCTGGAAAGCATCGACGGGGGGACTGCGGGCTGCCGCTGGATAGAATGCCGGGTTGCGAATAGAGATGGGCCTTACATCATCTTCAGATACCAAGGGGACCGTCTCTGAGAGCAATTGCTCTAAGGACAAAAGAGACTTGGTGTCACCGAAATTTCCTATATCGGACAAGACCACATCTCCACCAACCGCACCACCATCCTCGACCGTGTCCGCAGTCCGCCCGTCAATAAAATGCTTCCTCATGAGGACTGACCTGACAAACCTGTTCACATCCAAAAGTGTAGAGAACACATCAAAATGAGATGTGGGTGCAAAAGAGAGCCCCCGTGAAAGTAAGGCAGTCTCTGAAGGAGACAAAATGGTGGCTGAAAGATTGACAACGGTATGACTGTCAAGGTCAGAATCCGGGGTCAACCGTCTGTATGTTCTATGTTTTACACCCCCTCTCCTCGTCCGCCTCGACTTTTTTTCTTTTTGTATTTGTTGTATCTCTTGTGATGAGTGGGTAGAGAAAGAATGAGCTGGTGGTTTTTTGACGATGGGTTATGGGGAATTGTGGCAGAATCTGTGCCCCCAGTTGCCCCGTAAACCTGTATTCCAGAGGCATCCGAAAACTCTGATTGGGAGTCTGACGTTTCGGGTGAACTAAAGGTGACTTTTTTAGGGGGTTTGATTCTAGGTCGGCGGGCGGTAGGTCTTGGTGACCGAAAGGTGGCCTCCCAACGACCCCACTCGTAGACCACACCCTTTTTATAATCGTTTACATCCCGAAGGTATTTAACTCGTTTAGTGTCGGTGATCAAAGAATCCAGTCTCGACACGTTATCCAGAAGTTTTTTATTCAAATCATCATATTGTTGCAACGTGTCGAGCTTGGAAAGAGTCCTTTTGACCTCCGAAACCTGTAATCGTAAGTCAACCAATCGTTGTTCCTCATACACAATAATCAATTTCATCAATTTAATTGAACAGTCACTCAGAATCGCATTCCACTCTATAACAAAATTGTCTGAATAAATGGTAGTGGGAACCTTCCTAATTCTCAAGCCACGCGGAATGATACTGTCCGCCACGTATTGCTTGAGACTGGTAAGGTCCCACCAGACTTTAGTCTCTTTTAGCATGAGGTCCTCAAGTTGTATAAAGGCTGATTTGAGTGTTGCCTCTGAGTGGGAATTAGGGATGGCCCCCAAATGTCGCGAGAAAACTGCGGCAAATTTGGAGGATCGTTCAGGATCATAATCCAGATCACCAAGTGTGATAAGGTGATCGTCAGAGGGGCCAAAGTTCAGCAAAGGAGTCAGACCTTGTGTAGGTATATCAGACCCAGGTGCACACACTGGTGGACTAACAGTATAGAGAGCACCGACCTGGGAGTGATCGGTTTGTAACATGTCTGGTCCTGAATGGGAGGCATGTGTCATGGAGTGTGTGGCAACATGCAGGGTAGATGGAGCAGTCACTGTCCCCACTTCACTGACCTTGTGATCCACTGTGGGAACTTCATAGGGTGGATCAGTTATGGCCTGCGAATCCGGAGGGTGATCCTGGAGGTTGTCCCAAAGACCACGCACTAGCTGCACGCAGTGCGGTCGAACCTCCATGGGAAGATCATGGACCTCCGCAGAAGAGGGCGAAGGAGGCAGGCTGGTCAACGGCAAGAACCTGCCAGAGATGCGGCAGGGGGCAAGCGGAACGCTTCCTCCGAGAGACAGTGTGTCAAGAGACAGACTACGTGAGGCTGATGTCCTGGAACGCGCACCCAGTTCCGACGTCATCGGGTGTGCGCCGGAAATCCAGGAAGTCCGGTCCGCGATGGCTTCCCCCGCAGCTAGGGAAGAGCGCACTCCACCAGCAGGGAGATCCCCCTCCGAGGTCAGAAGAGCAGATGCAGCAGACGCCGGATCCCGTCCGGCAGGGGCCGGGGACAGACACCGAGCAGGTACACTGTCCGTGCTGGTTGCAGTTGAAGGGGACGTCACTGTAACAAGAGATTGTATTCCAGTTGTTGTCTGCACCGCTGCTTGTGCCGCAGCTAATTTGCGGACCATGTCCAAGTTGCGCTGTGTAGCATGTATGGAGGACACTGGTCTCCTGGATGAAGTAGTGGAAGAAGGCAATTTGATAGATGTATTGTCCTTGCCTGTAGAACATAAAGTAGCATTGCTGCGTAGAGTTCTTTGTTCTGGTTGGGCAATGCCTGGTGGTGATGGTAGCACTCTGTGTAGGATAAATCCAATGGAGGGAGCAGAGAAAAAAGCAGGAAACACAAAGAACGTGGAACTCTGCTCACAACCTCCGTCTGCCGACAGTGCAGGATAACAGGCTGCCAAAACCTCGAATCCAAGACTGTGCAAAAAGTGGAATCCGCACGATGTCGGTAGGATCTGTATATCTTTATTGAATCATATAACACGACAGGCTAAACCAGCACCACATGCTGACATGTTTCGGGCGTTACACGCCCTTAATCATAGCATAGGCGCATGTGAAAAAGGGTAACTCTTAAATAGAGTGAGGTTACACCCGAGATCACATGCTTTGATGACCCCACCCACACAGAAAGGTGCATATAAAAAACACAGGGGGAGAATCCCCCTAATTAGTGCAGTCTGATACATAAAAACATAATACAAAGGTAAAATTGTAAATACATATGATTAACTCACTATAACAAAACAATACACAGCAATGAACATGATCAAAAATGTACGATTGGATCAAAAATTCAAGGTTAGATCAAATAACTACATAATGACAAAAGGCAAGAACAAGAACAAATAGACAACCAGTCACATTCGGGGTCAACCGTCTGTATGTTCTATGTTTTACACCCCCTCTCCTCGTCCGCCTCGACTTTTTTTCTTTTTGTATTTGTTGTATCTCTTGTGATGAGTGGGTAGAGAAAGAATGGGCTGCTGGTTTTTTGACGATGGGTTATGGGGAATTGTGGCAGAATCTGTGCCCCCAGTTGCCCCGTAAACCTGTATTCCAGAGGCATCCGAAAACTCTGATTGGGAGTCTGACGTTTCGGGTGAACTAAAGGTGACTTTTTTAGGGGGCTTGATTCTAGGTCGGCGGGCGGTAGGTCTTGGTGACCGAAAGGTGGCCTCCCAACGACCCCACTCGTAGACCACACCCTTTTTATAATCGTTTACATCCCGAAGGTATTTAACTCGTTTAGTGTCGGTGATCAAAGACTCCAGTCTCGACACGTTATCCAGAAGTTTTTTATTCAAATCATCATATTGTTGCAACGTGTCGAGCTTGGAAAGAGTCCTTTTGACCTCCGAAACCTGTAATCGTAAGTCAACCAATCGTTGTTCCTCATACACAATAATCAATTTCATCAATTTAATTGAACAGTCACTCAGAATCGCATTCCACTCTATAACAAAATTGTCTGAATAAATGGTAGTGGGAACCTTCCTAATTCTCAAGCCACGCGGAATGATACTGTCCGCCACGTATTGCTTGAGACTGGTAAGGTCCCACCAGACTTTAGTCAATATTGCACTGTACACAAGTCTACCCGTTCTGTTATTTCCCTGTCTAATGGCAAAACTTTCCCCATAAAACAATATATTAATTGTGATACGAGGTACACGATCTATTTAATTTCATGTTCTCAATGTCGTGTCCAATATGTGGGGTGTACTACCAGGCATCTTAGACAACGTATAGCAGAACACTATAGGGGAGCTGGCTGGCTAACTTTGGAGGTGTCGAATGTAGCGAAGCACTTTAGATTGGTCCACTCAGGGAATATGTCCTCCTTTTCATTTCAGGGTATCGAGCGTGTCCTGAGACCTCCGAGAGGGGGAGACGTTTACAAACGTCTCCTCACCCGGGAGGCATATTGGATTTTCCACTTAGGAACGCGCTCGCCGGGAGGGCTTAATGCAAAATGGGACCTTAACACAGTCACCTAATGTGACTGGTTGTCTATTTGTTCTTGTTCTTGCCTTTTGTCATTATGTAGTTATTTGATCTAACCTTGAATTTTTGATCCAATCGTACATTTTTGATCATGTTCATTGCTGTGTATTGTTTTGTTATAGTGAGTTAATCATATGTATTTACAATTTTACCTTTGTATTATGTTTTTATGTATCAGACTGCACTAATTAGGGGGATTCTCCCCCTGTGTTTTTTATATGCACCTTTCTGTGTGGGTGGGGTCATCTAAGCATGTGATCTCGGGTGTAACCTCACTCTATTTAAGAGCTACCCTTTTTCACATGCGCCTATGCTATGATTAAGGGCGTGTAACGCCCGAAACATGTCAGCATGTGGTGCTGGTTTAGCCTGTCGTGTTATATGATTCAATAAAGATATACAGATCCTACCGACATCGTGCGGATTCCACTTTTTGCACAGTCATAAATATAAGTACCGGCAATACAGACAAACAGACACCACGTTTTGGGTCACACGCCCTTTGTCAAGTGCCTTTCAAGTATGCTGCAAAGCAGTTTAATTGGCTTTAGATCTGGTTGAGTGGCCTCTACTGTGTATGCTAGTTGTGGTGTGTCCCTTGCTTGGCCTACTTACAGAGACAAGCTGTCAAATGTTTGGGACCCAACAGTATAACTTATTAATGATTAGCTTTCATCCATAAAGGTGTAGAATTGGTGTAGCCACAGCTGGGGCAGTTGATGGTGATGAGAACTTGGAAACATTGAGTATGTGATGCACTAAGGGCCTAATGCAGGAAAGTGTGAGAATACTTCTCGACCTTTGCGACTGTTGCTATGGTAATAGAGCATTATTAATGAGTTAGTTACCATTAGTAGCATATGGTACCTTAAGAGGACCTCCAGAGTAAATCCTAAAATCCAGCAGCCTACAAGTAAATCAAAGTTATATTTACCCGAGAAGCCTTGTCCCACAATGCCATTCTGAAGTTCCTGCATCACCCGACGTCCGGCACCTGGCCTCGCCTCTCTCTTTCCCTTGAGAAAAACGTCAAGACGTTTTCTCTGCGGAGAGAGAGGAGGCGGGGCCAGGTGCTGGAAGTTGGGTGATGCAGGGACTTCGGGACAGCATCGTGGGACAAGGCTTCTAGGGGTAAATGTAACTTTGTTTTAGGATTTATTCTGGAGGTAATCTTTAGCAACGGTCACACCAGTTGAGTACTACAGGTTGCGCTCATAGTGTAACTTATGGTACACAGTGCTGGTAGTAACTGCAATATTGCTGTGTGATGTCTGCGCACGTCAATATTACATTAGGCCAGTGATGGCTAACCTTGGCATTCCAGCTGTGACAAAACTACAAATCCCATCATGCCTCTGCCTCCCGAGTTATGCTTAGAGCTGTCAGAGTATTGCAATGCCTCATAGGTCTTGTAGTTCCACTACAGCTGGAGTGCCAAGGTTAGCCATCACTGCATTAGGCCTTATGTTCCCGATACAATGCCAACCCATAACTGATCCTCACATTTTGTCATGTTTACCCTTTGTGCTGAACCCAAGAACCGGGGGCAGATATCTTCACAGGAATTGCTTCAGCTATACAATAACCTGTGGGGGCACCAGGATCAGCTATGTTACAGCCGAGGGCCAGCTCCTGAAGCAACCATGCCGCAATGACCTGCTTTAGTGAAGATAGGGAGAAGACTGACTTTGGGGATGGCTTCCTGGCATGGTTGCAGATTCATCCCTTTGAACCTTCGCACACTACATACTTTACAAGTTCTGAGGCTGATTAATTACTGGTAAGATAATGCCTATTTGGCATTGCTACACTAAGACTGCAACAACTTTTAGTACTTTGCAGTACGTATAGTTTTAAATAACAGTTCAGTAAGCGTGTGGGGCCACTTAATGGACCTCCTTGTGTTACACTTGCTGTTAGACTCGGGAGATTAATTCTGAATGTCAAGAAACTGTCCTTCACCTGCTGGATGAGTATCACCATTGAGTAAAGACGTGTCATGTATGATAGCTCATGTGTGAGTGTTATCATGAAGGAAACATGGATTACACTGTTATCGGCCAGCTGGCCTTTTATCATCAAACAACATTGCTGAGAAAGTGTCACCTTGTGCTGTGGACTTAAGTTATGATATGTGCTGGAGGTCCACCATTGCATCTGAATGACTGTCACTGAGACTAAATGCAGGCTATGAGGTCAGAGAGAGCAATGGTGCTCAGAACTGCAGCGCAATAGCTAGGTAAGCAGCATTTTTTAATAGTATTAGCTAGCATACAGTTACTGGCTAATAACTCTATAGGTATGTGGGGTTTACAGAATGACAGTTTCTTTGTTGCCCTTTAAATTTTACTGGAAGTTATGCAAACTGCGTAAACTGTTACAGAGTTTGCAAAACTTGCACTGGGCCTGATGCATGAAAGGCTGGTATTTTTGCCATTTGCAGGCAGCGCACAAGAATTTTACTGGCCCTAATGCCAGGGAAGCACTTCCAGTTACTCTACTGGTACTACACACGTTACCGGGAGAATGGAAAAATGACCAGCCTTTTGTGCTATCTTCATTTCTACATGTCCCTGAGAATTATTGTAGCAAAGCAATCAGGCATTCTACATGTGGCAAAGGGTATTTGGGCTGTTTCACACCAAAAAGATTTTTAAGACATTTTCGCAGCACTTTTCTACAGCTTCTACAGAATTGCAACTGCTACAGAAATGCTAATGCAGCACTTTTGTGCTTTTGTGATTTGTCACAAAATCAAATTCCATTTACCCACTGCTCTGTGTTTATTATGCAGCTTGCAACCTAACCCTGCATTGCAAGATCTCTAATATAATCATAAATCATAAATGTTTATGCTGTAGTGAATCTTACCTCAGTCAGCCTGGCTTTATTTGGTACATTGCCGAGGAGAGGGAAGCTTGTCATCTCCCCTCCCACATTCCTGCTCCTCAGTGATTGGCTGAGGGCAGTTCAGTGTAAAGCTGCTGAAATATGATCTATGCTGTGCGCTTATGTGTTTACAAACAAGCTAGATATGACAGTGCAGTTTCTAGGAGAAAAAAAAGAATAAGGGTGCATACAACCGGCAAACTAATACCGCCTGGCGGGAATCAGGAGCTGATCCCCTTGGGTGATATCTGTGTTGTTGGCGAGCGGCCCATGTATGATGTCACACAGCGAGTAGGGGAGCAGCGAGAACAATGGAATCGCAGGGGCTATCTTAATAGCTGGAGTTGGGTAGATCCGTCTGTCCGATCGCTTGCGGGTTGGGCACCGGGGTTGTCGTGTGCCGTACACACACACCAGATTCTCAGGTGTGTGTGTACTGCACACGACAACCCCCGGTTGTACCAGATTCTCTACTTAGGCGGTAGTTATCGGCTAACTCAGCCGACTTAAATCGGGCGTGTGTACGAGGCTTTAGTAAGGAAATTACATCAAGATTGGCTACAGTCAGAAGTAAAAATGGAAAATGCCTGAAACAGTTTTCTCTTTAGCTCACTAATATTATAATGCGAAAGTTTGGATGTTTGGATGTTTGTTACTCAATCACACAACAATAGCTGAACAGATTTGAATGAAATTTGGCACACACATAGTACAATACCTGGAATAACATATAGGATACTTTTTATCCCCATAACCAAAAAGTGGGCAGAGACAAATACAGATTTCACTGGGAAAATGTAAACTGCAGCCACCACTGTTTATGGTAGGTTTCTCAAACTTTGCACAGTTAAGTACTAGATGACTGGGATTAATATTCAGAAAAGTAGAGGGAGCCTACAAAAGCCAATCAAAATTCACCAAATGATTTTCAAGGAAAATATTTAATTGCTGCCGTTCTTGCACTGTTAATGGCACAAGCCTCAAACCTGGTACTGTTAGTCATTGGGTGACTGGGGTTCAAATTCAGAAAAGGGGGCGGAGCCACAACCAATCAGATTTATTTCATTTCAATGCAAATTATTGATGCCAAAGACAGCAAAGCTCACAAAGTAGGTTACTGAGCAATTGTGTTTTAGGGTCAGAAAAAGTGGGCCTAGCCAACACCAGCCAAATACATACCCGGGCAATGCTGGGCCATCAGCTAGTTTACTATATAATATTCATTTAAACCAAATTGTGGAAAGTACAATACATCTACTTGTATATTTTTTTCCTGGGATAGTACGGCTGCCCCTGCTGCTTAAAAAAAATAAATCAATGCAGTGTGAAAGAGTCCATTTGATTCCAATAACCAATCACTTTTCAAAACAATAGCTAATAGAAAATAACTGAAACGCGCTCTTGGTGTGAAACAGCCCTTACACTACTTAGGGTGCCATTTTTACCCTGCACCATCAATAAACTCTGCATTAAAGTGCTTTTGCTCTTAAGCCCACCATGATAGATTGATAAAGTCTTTTGAATGAAAAAAAAATGTCAGGCAGACATGACAATTTGACTAATGTGAGCAGATTTAGAAATACAATACACATCATTAAAATACATGACCACAGGAATCCATGCCGAGGAATCACAGCTGGCTGCACATGATTTATGAGTAAAAAAATGACTTTTTTCTGCGCGCATTTCCGGGCCAGCAATCCCGTTTCTTTTTTATTTATTTTTTTGCACATAATTTCTGGGGGAGAAATTATTATTTTACGTGCGAGGACTGTCAGTGGCAAAGTCGCAGGCTTCATATAACAAAGTGTTATTCGTTTCTGAAGAGACACAGAATAATTACTTTTCATTAACATTTAAAAGTGGCTCTTGTGCTTAATAATTAACAATGACTGCGAGAAGAATTTCATAATAATGGGGAACTGATAAGGTTTATGGATAGCTTGATGGTGATAAACTAACACAATAAAGCTACAAGGCTTTTCAAGTCATGCCAAGACTGCATGAGATATTTAGGTTGATGCACAAAGCTGTGTTCATATTGCTGTGAAGATAGTGAACGGCAATATTGCTGTTACTACTGGTAGCAGGTACCCGCGATTTACACTATTAGTGCGTCCCGCGGGTGTCAACAATGTTAGAATGGAGGCGCCAGATGAGCATAAAACAGTTTTGGAAGGGAGGTAGTGGTGGGCTTACCTCCCCAAAGTGGACTCAACAGTCAATGGTCCACGTAAAAATGTGTCTTTAATCCAGTAACTCCACAAAATATTTGCAATGCGTTTCAAGGGCTACAACCCGCTTCATCAGGCAAAAAAAGGAGCTGACCGCAGTCTCAACAGGAATAAGTGCCTTTGTCTGCTGAGACTGCGGTCAGCTCCTTTTGGTGCCTCTGCTCTAAAATTGTGGATATGTTGAGTCCACCCTTGGTGGAGGGGTGTTACCCTTTGGCTCTACATCTACAGGGAGCAACATTCTTAAAGTGAACCTGAACTGAGTAAAATTGTTTAAAATAAGCACACAATGTACCTTGAAATGAATATTACATACTTACCTCGCTGTCAGTTCCTTTCATAAGCTCACCATTGTTTTCTTACAATGATTTCTTCCAGTTCTGACAAGAGTTTGTCAGAACTGAAATATATCAGTTGCTGTCAGTTATATATCAGTTGATGAGCAAGGTAATGTCCATGTTTCCCTATGGCTCAAGTGGACAATATTACAGTTTGATAGTGTGTTGACCAGAAAGCTGTTATGGGGTGATGGCTATTTTCAAAATGGAGGATGGAGAATTCCATTGATCACAGTGGACAAACAGGGTGCAGGAGAGGAGATTAATGAGTAGACTACACAGGAGGTACGCATGACGTTTTTATGTTTTCTTTGACTTTTAATTCTCAGTTCAGGTTTGCTTTAAACCCAAGTAGGGTCGGGTCTAATCTCCCCACCTGCAATTACAGTGGTTGCCTGAGCAGTGATCCGTGTTGGTGAATACATTTTCACTTATACTCATATATATGGATTATTTTGACATACTACACTATTTGACCTCTCAATTTTTCCTTCTTTTTAAGGCCCTGCGGGTGGTGCACGAGTAATGCGAGCGTTGCTACAGTAACGGTGTTACTAACATGTGTTACCGTAGCAACCCTTGCAGTACTTATACTTGAGTACCACAGGTTATGCTCATAGTGTAACAGTAATATTGCCGCGCGCTGTCTGCGCCCAGCAATACTGACACAGCTTCGTGTATCATCCCTGCTCTGGCTTGGGGCAAGTGATTTCTGTAATGGAATATGGGTGGAGCTCTCTAGTGAAAGCTTGAGGTGCAAACCATGACACAATGATGACCTCTACCGGGCACTTTAAGGCTAAGCTGCAGGGCCGCACAACTCAGCACACAAGTGATCCCCCTTTTCTCCCCACCAACAGAGCTTTCTGTTGGTGGGGTCTGATCGCCCCTCAGATGATTCTTTTTTTTTTGTAAATATTTATTACTATATTTTTATAATAAGTTTTGCTATTTATTTATTTATTTTTAACCTCGCCCTCCCAACCCCCCCCTCCCCCGGCAGCCAATCACTGTGATCCGCTGTCATAGGCTTCAGCATATGCCAGCTGATCACTCCTGAGCCAATGGAGGGGACAGCCGTTTCACATGGCTGTCCTCAGTACAGCGCTGCCTCAGATAGCAGCGCTGTACCCAGTAAATAGAAGGCGGTTTCGCCGTCTTACAGTCTGACGAGCGGCGATCGCCGCTGGGAAACTGAAGGTGGCACGGAGCTCCGCCTCCCAAGCAGGAGATGCGCGTGCAACCTGCGCACGATCTACTGCATTAGCCGGCCCCAGGACTTGACGCCAATTGGCGTTAGGCGGTCCTGGGGCTGCCGCCGCAGTCATGCCCATTGTGATGACGTGGTCGTTAGGTAGTTAATGGTGGCCGTGAGAATTTTAGAATAATGGTGAACTGATAAGGCCTATAAATAGCTTGATCATGACAAACTCATGTAATAAAGCAACAGGGCTTCTCAAGCCATGCTAGAAGTGACAGGCTGATTTGTGGTGTCAGACACTTTGGCACCAGCTTGTTTTGTTGTTTTATGGCCTCTGTATGCGAACAATCCACCACCTAAAATACCACCCCTCCCCAAATAACCCCCTTCATAATGCTACAAAAAATATTCTCCCTCCAAGTCAGTCCAGCAATCAACCCACTGCCATCCCCAGATCCCCCGTAACCATTCAGACGTTACCCCATGCTAATTAAAAATAAAACATCTTTTTACCATGCCCATTGCAGCCACCTACAAAATACCCCAATCCTAATGTAAAAAAATGATTTTCTCCTTCTGTGTCCCACCAGATACAGAATCAATTTTATTTACCAAGTGTGACAGTTACTGCACCTGCAATTACTCATGGTACATACACATGGCAACTGTCATAGGACAAAAAACAGGACATAGCCCAAAAAGCAGTCAATGGACAACGACGTGTGAAGATACACTTACAGAAATTAGGACAGAAGTAAATGAGGTCAGGGGTTCCTGAAAGGAGAGGGAGGCTGAGTGGATCTGTTGAGAAAGGGGTTTAGGAGGAGGACTCACCCTCTAATGCAGCCCCACCATCACAGACATCAAAACAAATGTATCCCAATGTACAGACTACACACCCTTCATGCCCTAGCAGCACCCCTCTTTCCCAAAACCTAACTGTCCTTCCCCACACACCAAAAGTAGAGAAAAACTTTCAAATGCCTGTTACAGACCTGAACTGAGAAACAGGGTTTGACCACAGTGTGCAGCAATACAGACACTGGAACTAGAAATACGGCACAAATAAGATTTTTTTTATGGCCAGATAGTGCATACAACTGACAAATGCAAATATGATGCAAACCCATGCACAGCATACAATATATACAAACAACCTGGGAATATATATAATGCAAATATGATGCCAACCATATGCACAGCACGCTATATGCAGACAACCCAGGAAATTTGTGACAAATATATACAATGCCAATATGATGCAACCACATGCATACACATCATAACAGAGCAATCGCCATACATAGATAGCCAATGGACAATACACTAAGGACCCTATTTATCTAACTAATTAAGTATATATATATATATATATATATATATATATATATATATATATATACATACACAGGATCAATATATATATATATATATATATATATATATATATATATATATATATATATATATATATATATATATATATATATAAAGAATCACAGTACAAAGGAAGCTGGCAAAAATCACAGTCAGAACATAATACAGATTCAGGTACCAAACCAATCACAGTACAAAGGAGCAGGCAGAAGTCAGGGTCAGACAGAATATACAGCGTTCAGCAACAGGAAGGCATATACAGATTTCAGGGAAAGGAACAGAAATCAGGAACAGGAACCAGGGTGTCCAGAAGCACTGGCTTGGAAGCACAAAGTTCTGGCCATTAGCAGGAGGAAGAGGCAGTCCTTCAACAGTTCATGTGATAACAGGATGCATGGAATGAATTGCAGATAATCAGGGCTGCTCACAGTCCACAGAGCGGCGCTGGTGGCACAAAGAAAGTCCTGGCAGTCCATGCAAATACTGCCACCATCAGGCAGGAGAAGGTTGTGCATGGTTCCTGACAGCCTGTTACGACCAAGGACCTGGTAGGGTCAGAAACGTGCCAGCTTGTATGCTGCCATGCCTTGTGCTAATTTTTACTGATGTTCCAATAAAGTGATACGATTTTATCCTATGGAAGGAGTGCAGAAGTTTTGTGATTTATGTAAATCTGAAACGATCCCTCACAATCATCAATGAGCGACAATCAATGAGACAAGTGACAATCAATGAGCGTATTTATGTAGCTTAAGTAAAACAATCAGTTGGGAGGAGTAGGAGGGGATCATGTGGTTGTGGACAGTGCAGGAGTTTTGCTGTGTCTACACCTGTGGGTCCGTGTAGACCAGTCTTTGTTTTTCCCCAGATGTGCTTGATTTTCCTTATTTATGCAAAGAACGTAAAGGAAAATAGAAAACAAATGAGGAACTGCCCACACCCCTCATTGACTTTTAAATTAATTGGTAAATATGTACAAAATTTCCATTATGCCACTCTGAGTACATCTACAAATGTGCTTTGAAGCACCTCACAAGAACCTCTTCACACTAGAAGCCAGCAAACATCTTTGCCTCTACAGCCTAGTGAAGTGCAAGCTTGCAGCTGCCTCTTACTGACACTGTTTAAGGAACAATCTTACTGTAAGTACTTTCTTTCTTCTGCCTGTCACAGATGTCCCTGAGATAACATAGCAGACCCACAGCGCAGCAGCGTGGGAGCTCCATTCAGAATCCTGTCTAGCTGCTCTCCAATATTCTGAAGGGGGGGTTAGTGGGGTGGGGGGCCAAATTCCACAAGACTAAAGACTTCCCAAAGTGGAGCTGAAAGTAGCAGCAAAGAAAACAAAACTCACAATGGACAACTGACTCAAGTGGGATATGGATTTATTTACTTTAAAAGGGCTCCCAATGCGAACAATTGAATCTATTTTTAGTTACCTGGGGCTTCATCCAGCCCCTAGAAGTAATTTTGGTCTTGAAAATCTGGGTTTACGGCCTCTACTGCAGTTTTTGTAAGTTTTTATTTCAATTGTTGATGTTAGGCTACTTGATAGGACTAGGAAGACCAAGATTGTTTTGATTGTTCTTTTCATTGTTTGTTTTAATAACATATCAAAGACACCTTCCGAGGATAATTGTGAAAGATATTTAATATTATATTTGTACCAAAAGGCTATGTCTGGGATGGAGAATAACTCAGGGAGATTTAAATTGCCCCATAAAGGAGAGCTAAGGGATACATATTTTATTGGCTCACCAAGCACTTTTCTGGTTCTTTTATTTATTCTGATGGTATATATTGAATATTAGTCTTGTACCCAAGTTCTTATTAGGTACATTATATCTATATATTGCACCACATAAAGCTTCGTATGATCCTGCTATGTCTGCTTCCAACGCCATACTGGAATCCGATCTATCTCCACTAAGCCAACTTTTTTGAATGGAAAGTAACTGTGCCGCTAAATGGTACATAAAAAAGTTTGGGACGACGAGAAGCATATTTGATAAACCTTTATTTAGAGCAGGAGTCCCCAAACGTTTTGGCTCGAGGGCCGGGTCAACATACTTCAGACTGCTGGGGGGCCGGAGTATACATAAAATGATGTAGAAGTCTTGGCGGACCAGACAGTGAAGCATACCCAGGTGACAACCTGCAGTCCAATTGGACAGCAGTGTCACCTGATGTAGAATTTGATTGGAAACCAGCGAATTTCTGCTTTCTGGCTTCCATGTGGATGGGTGGTGCCAGCACTGCTATTCTATATGTGGACCACCAATATTTAAAGATGTAGCTGACCGCATCTATAAGTAATACATTTTGTGTGTGGGGGGCCAGTAAAAAAGCCTCAGGGGGCCACATTTGGCCCGCCAGCCTTAGTTTGAGGACCACTGGTTTAGAGGGACCCAATGCTGGAATGCTGGAGTGTAAGATAATTGGGGAAGCCTCTGGACTATCCAGAAACATCCCACTACTGATGTAAGTATCTAAGTTTTGATCTATTTTTACTTCAGGCAAGCTGGGTCTAAAATGACAGCGAAGAGCTAGAACATTGTTCGCTCTTTATTCCATCTGCTGGAAGCCATTGTGTACCAGGCAGGCATAACTCTTTCAGGGGCAAACCCAGGATTTTCAAGGGGGGGGGGGGGGAGTTTCCTGAAAGGTCTCCTATGGTTGCCTATGATTCCTAAGGTTGCCTACACTCTTTCCATCTCCATAGAGAAAGTACATGGTTCGGGGATATATTGGCCCTATGGATCGACTCATGGTCCCTACAGGTGACAGTAGGTGTACATTTGTATGCACTTTAGCAGCTCAAATTGTTTTTATTGCAACCTTGGCAACTATACTCTACTTGAAGTACTGTTGTAGCAGAAGTAATGAGCTGCACAAAGCAAGAGCCTGCATTATTCATTTACAACACCTGCATTAATGTACTGACATGCATGCCCTTGTCCTACTTTCTGTTAGAAACACTTTTGGATGAAGGCAATACGTTTTTATTTTATTCCCCAACAAAATCAAGCACTGCCATTAATGAAAAGTGAAAATTGCGCAAAAGGTGGATCAGCGCATAACCAGGCTGCTTCCGAATGGCCTACAATCAGAGGTGCGCTGAGCCCCCCCAGAAACTGCAAACGTACCTTGAACCCAAACAGAAGATCTGCATATACACCAAAAGCAAAGCTGTTAAGTGGGAGCAGCTGACCAAAAATGAATTAAATTAGTACATGCAAGCTGTTACAGGAAACCAACATCCTCCAGTGGTAGACAGGTCATGTGTATGCTCGGTGTGTATTTTATCCCATAAGCGAGGCTTTCACTCTCTTGCAGGTAGGCACTTATCTGTTTTTAAGTAGCGCTGTTCATTTCTTTGCCATGTATTAATGAAAAGTGAGCCAGTCCACAGGGCAGGTTTTCACACTTTCTTGGACTGTTATTAAAAAAAGCAAAGACGTTCTTTGGCGGCTACTCGCACATAAAAGCTGCAGTTCCAATTATCTAATTTGTTGCAATCTTCAGCTGGTTTCCCCTTTCACTTCCTGTCTTTGCAGAAATCAAACAGCAGCTGGATTGTGTGCTGATATATGCAGGAAAACTTCAATAAACTCCATCCATTCACATTTGTGAATTTAATAACTATTACATTCACCAGGATGGATAGAGGACTTTTGGCACACGCTGACTTAAAGGGAAGGTACGCAGATTTTTTTTTTAATTTATTGAGGTTATCAATAAAAGGTCCTCTTTTAACCCTTTCAGGACCGGATGAGTCTGGCCCCTTATGGACCAGAGTAGTCCTTTTCCTATTGTGCCCTGTGAATACTGTGATTGGCTAATAGTAATTGAGGGGTTGGAAATGCGGAAGCTCTGCTGTCACTAGTGATCCAATTTCTAGCGAAAAATCGTTTGAGCAATCAGATAATTCTGATCTGAAGAAAAATCATTCACTACACCATCAACGAACCAATCTTTGCTTCCTATCTATCACAACCAGCTAGAAATCAAAATTTTGGTTTGACCAAAATCAACGCAAAGAAAGTGTCGCATTGCCGGGGCGAGCAGTGAAAGTAGCTCGCACGGGAGAACAAAGGCTTGGGCAGGACCGGCGAGGGCACAGGACGGCTGCTGGGGGCTTCGGAAAGCCCCAGGTAAGTGAAACTGTTTGCTTTTAACGAATTTACAGTTCCGCTTTAAGGTTTACTTTAAATGTTTCTATTGCTATTGCTATTATTTGCCAATCTGATTTAATGGAATTAAAATGTATATATTTCTCTCATTCTGGCTCTACACGGAACCCTCTGGCATCAAATAACTGGTTAACATGAACAACTTCTTTCAAGCATAAGCAAGCATTTATCATTAGAGATACCATCCAGACCTCATTACCAGCACAGACTGGAGAGACGTCAGCCTGCTCTTCACATGCGTTCAAGCTGCCTCATTTAAAATGTGTAGCTGGTAGCGGCTATGCTGCTGTGTGCGGATCTCCTGGAAGCAGCATGTTCATGTCAGTGCTACTTGATTGCTAAAATATCAAAACAAATAAATAGATGACAGGGGAGTAGTCTGGGGAGTCACTGGGAGACATACAGGGATTTTCATCCCCGACGTCATTTGCCTTGCCAGATGAAAGATGGAAAGATCGCAGAGCGTGATGCACGCAGGGCTTCTGCAATTAAAATTCTTTTGAAAATTGATAAAGACACTCTTAACAGAAATGTGCAGCCATTACAGGGAATGCTATTGATGGAGGTTTTTTTTTATTTGAGGCTAATGGTGATGTCAGATAGGTTAGGGGAGAGTTTAAACGCTCCTCCCTAGTGATAGCTCTGTTAGTATAAACATCTCAATTGTAGGAGTCCTACAGTAACCAGTTTGTTTCACACTAGATGGGTTATTTACTTAAGTGAAGGACTGCAGATTGTGGTCCTTTGGTTTAGTACAGCTATCCTACCAGGGTAGTGAGAAGCTTCGATGTCCATAAACCACAAGCTACTGCTCATTAGAAGCCATGGCCAGCTGCATCAGCAGCAGCACCCAGGCCCTGCTGACATGGATAGAGACAAGACAAGACACAGAACATTTACATCATGTTTTTCTCCTGGCACCAGAGATGCAGTCACTAGGACGCACCCTACTGGCATTAGAAGTGTTAGGGAGTCTTGCCGAAAGGTCTCCTCATGGAACAGGTGCTGGCTTACTGAACAGGACAAGCCATGTGAATGTGTGTGTGGTAGGTGTGTGTGTGTGTGTGTGTGTGTGGTAGGTGTGTGTGTGTGTGTGTGTGTGTGTGTGTGTGGTAGGTGTGTGTGTGTGTGTGTGTGTGTGTGGTAGGTATGTGTGTGTGGTAGGTGTGTGTGTGTGGTGTGTGTGTTAGGTGTGTGTGTATTAGGAGGGTGTGTGTGTGGTAGGTGTGTGTGTGAGTGTGTGTGTGGTAGGTGTGTGTGTGTGTGGTAGGTGTGTGTGTGTGTAGTAGTTGTGTGTGTGTGTGTTAGGTGCGTGTGTGTATTAGGAGTGTGTCTGTGTGTGTGGTAGGTGTGTGTGTGTGTGGTAGGTGTGTGTGTGTGTGTGTGTGTAGTAGGTGTGTGTGTGTGTGTGTGTGTGTGAGTGTGTGGAAGGTGTGTGTGTGTGTGTGTGTGTGTGTGTGTGTGGTAAGTGTGTGTGTGTGTATTAGGTGTGTGTGTGTGTGGTAGGCATGTGTGTGTGTGTGGTAGGATTGTGAGTGAGTGTGTGTGTGTGTGTAGTAGGTGTGTGTGTGTGTGGTAGGTGTGTGTGTGTGTGAGTGTGTGTGGTAGGTGTGTGTGTGTGGTAGGTGTGTGTGTGTGTGGTAGGTGTGTGTCTGTGTGGTAAGTGTGTGTGGTAGGTGTGTGTATGTGTTAGGTGTGTGTGTTAGGTGTGTGTGTGTGGTAGGTGTGTGTGAGTGTGTGTATGGTAGGTGTGTGAATGTGTGTGTGTGGTAGGTGTGTGTGAGTGTGTGTATGTATGGTAGGTGTGTGAGTGTGTGTGCGTGGTAGGTGTGGTAGGTGTGTGTGAGTGTGTGTGTGTGTGTGTGTGTGTGTGTGCGCGTGTGTTAGGTGTTTCAGTGTGCATGTTTTTCTCTGCTCATTGTCATGGCTTGCGCTACCTGGTGGGAAGTCTGCTGCTTTATATATCACATAAATGTGTGGCAGCGCCGCATCACACCTCCCACAATCTTAGATCAAAAGAATCAACTTGGTCACCTCTAGAGTCCATTTCAAAATCTTTGGAGCCAGGGCCGTCTGTCATGCTGCCACCTGTTTGGTCTGGCATTTACAAACACCAGACTTTTTTTGAAACACAGTCCAGCCTGGAACCCTCTATTGATCTGAGACATAACTATGCGCTTTGAGTCCTATGGGAGAAATGCTCTTTACAAATGTTACCGTATTGTGATCTTTGGTGATCCCTTTTTTGTCAGTACTTAGCACACATGCATGCAGAGTGCATCATAAGTGGAACTTAGAAAAATAAATAGCAATAACAGAGCAAATCTATCCCAAGCCTTAATAAAGTGTGTGTGTGTGTGTGTGTGTGTGTGTGTGTGTGGGGGGGGGGCATTTTTCTTCCCAAACTATTTTGTTTTATAGTCTATTAATGGGGAAAAATTAGGCGTAAATGCTGAAAACAAACATTTTTTTTTCATTTTCCTCCTCCCTAATTTTCACATCTCACATCCCACAGTTGTAAAACATGTATAAACAAATTATTTGGCCCTTTCCGATTAAAATGATTCCCCATATGGCACATTTTACTTCTAGCTGAGCATGTGGTGGACCGTTATCCCCAAACTGCACGTCTGTGTCGGTCGAATGCGTTCGCTAGGGCGACAGTTCAGGGGGCATAGAGCTGTACAGATGAATCACTAGGCAATGGCAGAGCATTACTTCTGTAGAGCATTGGGGCCTGAAACTTTTGCCCTAGCGATTGCAACCGATCGCTACTGGTGGCAGTCATTAAACATTTATAAAAAAGGCATAGGTATTGTAGGGGTTAATAATGGATTAACCACTTTACCCCCGCCCGTACGAATTCCTCCGTCCCTTTTTCCATCCTTTCACCCCCAGGGATGGAGAAATCTGTACTTTCCGCACTCCCGCCGCTGCCCGCGCTCCCGCTCGTAAACACGCCGCCCGCCGCTGGCCCGGAGATCAATGAACGGGAAAATCCATTCCCGTTCGTTTGATCTGAGCCCCGCAATGATCCGCTGCTTTTCCGCTAAGCAGCGCGGTCATTGTGAAAAAAGAAAAACGTACCCAGCCTCCTAGTACTTCCTCCAAGCATCCGGAAGGACGCTTGGAGGTCGCATTAAACAAAAAGTTATTGTTGCCATCTTGTGGCCAAATAGTAAACTACACCCTAAAGCATTTTTTACATACAAATCATTACTTATACAAAAAAAATTAACTCATTACCTCCCACACTCCCCATTTTTTTTTTTTTGTAATTAAAAAAAAAATTAAAAAATTTACAATAAAAAAAAAATACATAAATAGTTACCTTAGGGACTGAACTTTTTAATTTTTTATGTCAGGAGGGTACAACACTGTTACTTTATAAACTATGGGCTTGTAATTAGGGATGGACGCAACTGAAAAAAATGCATCTTTATTTCCAAATAAAATATTGGCGCCAAACATTGTGATAGGGACATCATTTACACGGTTTTATAACTGGGACAAATGGGCAAATACATTTCATGGGTTTTAATTACAGTAGCATGCATTATTTAAAAACTATAATGGCCGAAAACTGAAAAATAATGTTTTTTTTCCCACATTTTTCCTATTTTCCCATTAAAACATATTTAGAATAAAATAATTCTTGGCATAATGTCCCATCCAAAGAAAGCCTAATTGGTGGCGGAAAAAACAAGATATAGT
Source organism: Hyperolius riggenbachi (assembly GCF_040937935.1). Lineage (NCBI taxonomy): Eukaryota > Metazoa > Chordata > Amphibia > Anura > Hyperoliidae > Hyperolius > Hyperolius riggenbachi. Next base: position 117,322,957 of record NC_090647.1, on the reverse strand, counting down.
TCATTTAATTGTGATAAGTAATGATAAAGTTATAGACGAATGAATGGAAGGAGCGCTGAAAGGTGAAAATTGCTCTGGTGCTCAAGGGGTAAAACCCCTCAGTGGTGAAGTGGTTAAAAGGCTAAGTTTGGGTTAAAAATTAATGGGGAATTAAAAAAAAATACTTTATTTTATTGGGCCCATGTCACTTTACATTTTTTTTTTTTTACTTTTACAACTTTTTTTTTTGGCTAACAGCAACAATCATTCACAGGATCATTCACGTGACTGTGCACGAGCGTGCATGGTCACGTGCATGCTCGGGAGCGCACGTGCGGCGGCGGCAAACATCGTGATTAAATGCAGGATGTAGATTCTACATCCTAGAACAGGGGCCTGCAACCCGCGGCTCCGGAGCCGCATGCGGCTCTTTTTCACCTTCACCGCGGCTCCTAGGTGTCTCCGGTGTCAGTGGCTGCGGCGCGCGTGTGACGTGTGCTGTCGCTGGCCGGCAGCCTATCAGAGAGGCCGCCGGACCAGTGCAGTGCAGGGCTTCGGGCGGCCATTTTCCCGTAGCCCTGCAGTGTAATGCAGGCAGGACGTGACGTCGGGAAGGAAGAGGATCGTAGGAGTTGCGCGCCACAAGGAGGTCGGGAACGGAGGTCAGGACAGGAGGAGATCGTGACAGGAGGTCTTCTGACTAGGTGAGTAAATGGGTTTTTCCTTTCAGATCTGCTGAAGGATTGTGCATATTGGGGTCAGATCTGCTGAAGGATTGTGCATATGGGGGTCATATCTGCTGAAGGATTGTGCATATGGGGGTCATATCTGCTAACGATTTGTGCATATGGGGGTCATCTGCTAACGATTTGTGCATATGGGGGTCATATCTGCTAACGATTTGTGCATATGGGGGTCATATCTGCTGAAGGATTGTGCACATGGGGGTCATATCTGGTAACGATTTGTGCATATGGGGGTCATATCTGCTAACGATTTGTGCATATGGGGGTCATATCTGCTAACGATTTGCGCATATGGGTGTCATATCTGCTAACGATTTGTTTTATAATGGTTTTGCGGCTCCCAGTTTTTTTCTCTTTTCAGAAACGGGTCCAAGTGGCTCTTTATGTCTTAAAGGTTGCAGACCCCTGTCCTAGAACATACAGGACTAATTAGGACATAGAATCTACATCCTGGAACTTAGAGCAGTTAAGTTATTATTATTGTGCTGATTGGGTGCCTGTACTTGCCACTAACAATATCTCTTGGACTTTATTAGTGTTCTAGAACAATTTATAAAATATTTACAGCAACCACAAGTTTAATAAACAAAAGCGCTCTTGGCAGGGATTTGTTGGTGCCCTTTCTTGTACATGGTGTCCTAGACCACTGCCTGATATGCCCTAAAAACAGGTAGGGCATATACATTAATTATATATATATATATATATATATATATATATATATATATATATATATATATGTATATAGGCTACAGTCTTATTGCTTAAGGGCTGGTTCAGACGGACGCTTGTGCAGCGTTTACCGCCAGCGTTCAGGGCTTGGCGTTAAACGCTCCCATTCAAGTGAATGGGAGCGTTTGTACCAAGCTTTTACGCGCGTTTACACGAACGCGGCGTTCGGGTCCCGATTTTCCCTGGCGTTCAAGCAGCCCCTGGAAGCTACATGTAAGAAAAAACGCGACCGGATCCGAACGCAACGCGAACGCTGCTGAAAGCTCGAACGCATCACCACTGTGACGCCAACGACGCAACGCCTCTGAACGTCCGTCTGAACCAGCCCTAAAGTGATTTTTTTCATACATATGAATATTTTCACTTAGCCTGAACAAGTAACGTGGATTAGAGATGAAACCTTTTCCAGAATACAAAGTATCCAAGTAAAATGATTCGATTTTCCTTGGAATAATCAATAAGGAGGGGGGTGGTAAATCTGGAGGTAGGCTGATAACTAAACACCCTCCGGGGTCACAATGAAAAGGCATATGCAATGCGTTTCTCTCCCCAAATAGGACATATTTACATTATTCAGCGAGGTAGAAAGATGAGGAGTGTGAAAAAAACTCCAGAAAACAGTCCATCCACTCTCTCTGCCAGCTCCCACTGTACTGCAAGTGAATTGCCTTTATTTTTGGTATTGTATATTAGTGTGTGTCGTGGGGTGATACGGATAATTAAATGATCATTTCCTTGTTCTAAAATCTAATAGTCCTGAGGATTGACTACCTCATTTCAGCAGTAAGTAATATTTATGTTAGCTTGAGGCTACGACTTCACAATGTAAATATTAATTCAGAAAGAAATGTGATTTTATATTCAACAAGAAACAGTATTGAATGCATGTAAAATCAATAACAGAACAAAATTGCTGCTGTAACGGTATTATTGGTTGCGGATAAAATTCATGCTTGTTTTAATCTTATTATGTTATTCCTTATAAGTGTATGTATATATATATATATATATATATATATATATATATATATATATATATATGCGCAACATGCAATGGACAAGACTAGCTCAGTCATGTACAGCATGGCCTTGCCGTATAATATTAATAAATGGCTTTAATTTTATTTGTTCAGGCTTTGTCTGACCTGAAGGCGGTAACAGCTTGAGCGGATGGCGTGTGTCTGGGGTACTGTGGGAAATGATTTAATTTAACGTTGCAATATGAACGGCACGCTGTATAGAAAATCCATATATCTGTACAGGCCAATATTCTGAATGCCTGAAGAGGGACACTTAGGATTGATATAGAGAGACACTTTTGTTTCTGTGTATCTGCACCGTGACATATATCCGTGATGATCCAGGTAGCAATATCCATTAACCATCAGCGCAAAGTCTTTTATTACTGCCTTCATGGCAAGAATGAGGAGAGAGATACATGTCCCCTCCATACATCTCCCCACTGATCTCCAGATACCGTCCCAGCTGCAACCTTCACTCTGCACATAACCTTCTCCTATTCTGCTCTTCAATCACCTCCTGACAGTCTTCTATTGAGGACTTCTCACACGCTTCTCCCCTCCTCTGGAATTTACTCCCACAACACATTTGCCACCTTGAAATGCTCATTTAAAGATTAGACCTTTTCAGGCAGGAATATAATCTGACCCAGGACATTGCCTTCAGGTACTGGCCAAGCCCTGTGTCTTGCTGAATTTGAAAAACGAAACTAATGGCCACCTGATGCATACATTCAAAAACGGAGTAAGCAAATGTGGGCACAGGATGAAGCCAAAGATGGCCCTGCTCTAACTATAATCCTGCCTATTTTCCAGAGCTGTGGAGTCAAGGAGTCGGAGAAATTTTGGATAGCTGGAGTTGGAGCCAGAGGTTTCATAAACTGAGGAGTCGGAGTTGGATGATTTTGGAACCATAGCCTTTGTAAAAATTAGACTAGGGAGTCGGAGTCGGAGCAATTTTAAGTACCTGGAGTCAGTGGTTTCATAAACTAAGGAGTAGGATGATTTTAGTGCCGAAACCACAGCCCTGCTATTTTCTTATATAGCCCCCTACTGACTACCTAATTTTGTATTTTCCTGTGCAATTCGGGCTAAAGCTATTGCCAGCACCCAAATTATTAAGTGAGCACTGCTAGAGCCGCAATTCACCTTAAGACTTATGGAGGCGCCAAATTCCCGGGCCACAGTGCTGCTCCCAAATTACCCGTCTCGTACCTGATTCCTACCGTGCCACACTTTATGTTTGGACCCCTAACTTGGGATATATTTATATTTGGGCAGCATGGTTGCGTAGTGGTTAGCGCTCTCGCCTTGCAGCTTTGGGTCTCCAGTTTTAATCCCAGCCAGGTCAACATCTGCAAGGAGTTTGTAGGTTCTCCCCGTGTCTGTGTGGGTTTCCTCTGGGCACTCTGGTTTCCTCCCACATCCCAAAAACATGCACATAAGTTAATTGGCTTCCCCCTAAAATGTGGCCCTAGACTATGATACATACATTACACAATATAGACATATGACTATGGCAGGGACTAGATTGTGAGCGCCTCTGAGGGACAGTAAAGTGACAAGACAATATACTCTGTACAGCACACTATATAAATACTTAAAGTGGACCTAAAGGCAAAAAAAAAAAAAATGAGATGAACTCACCTGGGGCTTCCCTTAGCCCCCTGCAGCCGATCGGTGCCTTCGCAGCTCTGGTCCGATGCTTCTGGACCCGCCGGCGATGACTTCCGGTTTCGCTGTCACTGGCCGACAGGCATGGGAACGCGAGTGATTGTTCGCGTTCCCAGCCTGTATATCGCCCCCTATGCTGCTATTGCGACCTCCTGGCCGCAATAGCAGCATAGGGGGCGATATACAGGCTGGGAACGCGAACAATCACTCGCGTTCCCATGCCTGTCGGCCAGTGACGGCGAAACCGGAAGTCGTCGCCGGCGGGTGCAGAGGCATCGGAACAGAGCTGCGAGGGCACCGATCGGCTGCAGGGGGCTGAGGGAAGCCCCAGGTGAGTTTATCTCATTTTTTTTTTTGACTTTAGGTTATCTTTAAATAAATAAAATAAATAAGTTTGTACAGGCAGGGCAAGCAGCGCGGGTTAAACCAGTAGGCGCACGCTGTGAACCTTTAAAGTTGCATTTCCGCATTGGAGTTCGGAAATTGGCAATACAAATGCGGTAGGCGGAAATCTCCACTTAAATTTCCAACGACTTTAACATTGATTTTCTCAAAAGCTACAAGGTCTTTTTGAAAGATTTTCCCCTCTTTTCCCACTCTTCTGCTTAACATACCCTAAAAATGTGGTGTTTCTAGCACCTGTTGGGGCTTTGCTATTAACCGCTAAAGTCAGCGGCCATTGACTATAATGTACAATGCGGAAAATCTGCATTACCGATATGCGGTAATTTTAAGCCATTCAGAAGACTCATAATGAATAAGCCAATCAGAGAATTCGGAAATGTCCGCCTAAATCCCCATTCTCTGATTGGTTTATTGATTCTGAGTCTACTGATTGTCATAAAATTATTGCATATCGCTAATGCAGATTTTCTATATTTTACATTACAGTCAATTGCTGCCGACTTTTGAGGTTAACAGCAAATTAGGTGCTAGAAAAAACACATTTACAGGGTATGTTAAGCAGAAGAGTGGGAACACGAGGAAATGTGAAAAAAAAAATGTAGTTTTTGAGAAAATCAATGTTAAAGTCGGCTGAAATCTCAGAGAAAATCCGCATCGGAATGTGGAAATGGGTAGCGGAAAGCGGAATCGGTAGCGGTAATCGGCAGTGGCGGAAAGTAGATTTTTCACGGAATAGGAAATTGGAATGTCCGACCATCCCTAGTAGTAGAAGCCGTGTTAATGAAGTACAGTATTGTAGTTACACTTCAAAGGTTTGCGTGTAACTGCACCACTTCAGCCTTTAGTGTTTTTTCACCTTATGCATCTGAGCAATTTTCACCTCTCATTCATTCGCCAATAACTTTATAACTACTCATCACAATGAAATGACCTATATCTTGTTGTTTCCACCACCATTTAAGCTTTCTTTGGGTGGTTTTGCTAAGATTTATTTTATTCTAAATTCGTTTTAACTGGAAAATTAAGAAAAAAATGGAAAAAATGCATTATTTGTCAGTTTTAGTTTTATAATATTCATTATAGTTTTAAAATAATACATGCAACCATTATTAAAACCCACGTATTTTATTTGCCCATTTGTCACGATTATGGCACCATTTCAATTATGTCCCTATTACAATGTATGGCGACAATATTTTATTTGGTAATAAAGGTGCATTTCTTTTAGTTTTTCATCCATCAATATTTACAAACTCATAATTTAAAAAATAATAGTAATATACCCTCTTTACATGCATATTAAAAAAGTTCAGACCCTAAGGTAACTATTTTTGTTTTTGTCATTTTTTAATTAAAAGTTTTTATCGTGTATGTTTGGGAGAGTGTAGGAAGTAAGAAATATATTTTATATGTAAGCGTGGGTCTATGTATTAAAAAAAATGTATGTAGGTGTAATCTTACTATTTGGCCACAAGATGACCTCAGTCATTTTTTTCTAGACGTCCTGTAAGTGTATTATTTACGCTTACAGGAAGTGAAGCGTGGATGTGTAGCTTAGAAAGATCACACTCATTGATCTCCGGGTTAACAGGCTGCGGTGAGATTGTGCACGGGAGCATGTGCGATTGGCCGCAGCGGCGAGTGGCAGCAGGGGCAACCTTTTGGACATAGCAGAAAGTGTTAAGTAGTTAAGCGCGCAGGCTACGCTGACAGGACCATGTGTAGCGTGTGCTTGATGGTTTAACTCATGTTGCTTGAGCGCGTTATCTTTAGTGAATCTACCCCTATGTCACTAATCCTATTAGTATCCTTCAATAAAGTATTTTTTGTACATTTGCAAAAAGCCAAATCCCAATATTTTTTTTGCTGAATACATACCTATAGCCACATTGTGTACACACCAGCAAGGGGGAAATTTTTGTTTTCAATTATCTTGTGGGGTCATACCAGGGGGGAATTTTTTGAGATTGTATAAGGTAAAGATAGAAGGATATGTCAACAAATTTACCACTTCATACCCCCTTGTCTGGGTTGACCCTTCATTTAGTCACACTCCACACTCATCTTGCTTCAGGATTCCTTCAAAACAAATTCAATTTTGGGTTGAAGCTCATATTAGCTTACTGCTACAATCAGTTTTAGGCATGATGGCCATAGAGTAGCAGATCTCTTACAGAGATAGGCAGGTGGTTGCATCCACTCTACCCCAAGACTCCCAGTTATCATCTACCTACTTGGCCAACAAATAAATTGCCGAACACTGGAACAAAGCTAATTTCCATTTCTAGATAAAATAAGTGGCTATAATAAAAGCTCCTCCCAATGGTTGGTTGTATCATACATACTGCCATGGTGATCTTGCCATAGCAATCACTTTAGTATCATTTTATTTTCAATCTTCATTAACAAATTACATCAGGAAGAATAAATGCCTCCTTCAGTCTTATTTTCATAAATGAAATAGCCCAGCAATTACCAGATGACAGAATGCTGATTAGATCATCAATTTGTTTGCAGTTGCCCAAGGTCTGCACAGCCAAACTACCCCACAAACTCGCAGAGGGACAATTACAGAAGACAAGCAGCCTAAATCAGACTAATTCTGTTCTTTGTCAAACAATAATGTACATTATAGGTTCCAATTATGCTATAAAATATGCACAGGGCACAGATATTGCTCTAAGATGTTATGAACGTCACCCTAACATGTGGCTGGATTGTGTAATGTTCAAGGGCTCTGCCTCTGACACAGGCGACCTGGGTTTAAATCTCGGCTCTTCCTATTCAGTAAGCCTGCAACTTTTCAGTAGGAGACCTTTGGCTAGACTCCCTATCAAGGCCCGTAGTTACTACAATGATTTTTCCGAGGACCAGTGATTTTTTGAGTAACAAGCCATTATTTCTGCAATCTTGCGACATGGGTACAGGCGCAGAACTACGCAAATGACGTTTGGTGACGCACTGAGATAATGACCATTACAGCGGATCGGATCTTTAAGATCCCAGACGACTCCGTGCAAAGTACTGTGATCGCTCGACTCCCGTTAATGTTTGTCAGATGAGTATTCAGCTTAACACTGCTACTGCCTATAGGGCGTGCCCTAGTGGCTGCAGCTCTGGTGCTTTGAGTCTGCCAAGAGAAAAGCGCAATATAAATGTTCTGTGTCTTGTGTGTGTCTAATGTTAGGAGCAATGATAAATAACATTTACCCCTTATAAAGCCATACTGGCAAGTCCACTTATGCTTAATAGAATATACATTGTAGAGCAGAACTGAAGTAGATGGATTAGTCTTGCTGGTGCTGGCAATACATACACTTATTGAATGTATTAATGAAATTAGTTTTTCTCTTTGAGTATTCCTTCAGGAAGGGCTGTACACACGCCGAAAAAAATCAATATATCCTGCAACCAACACAAACACGCAAAGCTCACAGTGTTTCATGGGAGCGGTGCGCTTGTTGTGAAAGAGGATATATTTTAGGTACTCGCTTGATGAAAATTCATATTGACCCTGAAAATGTTTAAAGTGGATTACATGGCATAAAGCTGGTAGTAATATGGATGCTTGAAGCCGGATGAAAATCCATCTGTACAGCAATTCCCACCTCGGTGGTGGCTCTCTGGCCTCTGCATTCATAATGGAGTCAGTGCAGGATATTTCGGGGAGGAGGTCAGGAGGAGCGTGGCTGGACTCATACTCTAGAAAACTCCATGGTGGGTGAGTCAACACTGTAATTGACAATGGTTTTGGGGCCACGGAGGGTCCCCTTTATCAGATGGTTAAGGGCTCTGCCTCAGGTGATCTGTGTTCAAATCTCACCTCTTCCTGTTGATTAAGCCAGCACCTATTCAGTAAGGAGTTCTTAGGCTAGACTCCCTAACACTGCTACTGGCTTCTGAACGCTAACAAATGGCTGCAGCTTTGAGTTCGCCAGGAGAAACACACAATATAAATGTTATTTGTCTTTGTCAATTAGTGTTGATTCATGACATGAAGAATAAACACGTCAGCATTTACTAAACAGTGTGCAAACCCACCCTGGACTTTTTTTTATGATTTTGTGTGTGTTGCTTGACACCTAGGTTATGCACCCACCAAAGCAACCGTAAGGTGTGTCACTCCAGACCGCTTATTCCATTGGACTTTTACTCTAGGTATAGTCAGTAGGGATGGTCAATGAGATGCAAATAGTTTGAAGTTCATGCAGGTTTATGTAAAAACAAAATTACATTTATAAAGCTTGGAAATTAACCAATCTCATCAAAGTGGAATTTTATCAATTTTGAAGATGGATATAAGAGGGGTACTGTAATGTTTTAAAGGAGTACTGTAGAGGGGGAAGGGGGAAAAAGAGTTGAACTTACCCTGGGCTTTTAATGGTCCCCCACAGACATCCTGTGCATGTGCAGCCAGTCACCGATGCTCCGGTCCACGCCTCAGGTTCACTTCTGGAATTTCCGACTTTGAAGTCGGAAAACCTCTGTGCCTGCTTGGCTGTGTCCTCGCTCCCGCTGACATCACCAAGAGCATACTGCGTAGGCCCAGTACGGTCTGCGCCTGCGCAGTACGCTCCTGGTGACATCAGCGGAGGCAGGGACCAGAGCATCGTTGAGTGGATGCATGGGCCAGGACATCTGCGGGGACCATTAGAAGCCCCGGGTAAGTTCAACTCTTTTTTCCCCCTCTCCCCTACAATAGTCCTTTAAAGGGATACTGTAGGGGGTCGGGGGAAAATGAGCTGAACTTACCCGGGGCTTCTAATGGTCCCCTGCAGACATCCTGTGTTGGCGCAGCCACTCACCGATGCTCCGGCCCCGCCTCCAGTTCACTTCTGGAATTTCTGACTTTAAAGTCAGAAAACCACTGCGCCTGCACGCCCGTGTCCTCACTCCCGCTGATGTCACCAGGAGTGTACTGCGCAGACACAGACCATACTGGGCCTGCGCTGTGCGCTCTTGATGACATCAGCGGGATCGAGGACACGGCAACGCAGGCGCAGTGGTTTTCAGTCTGAAATTCCAGAAGTGAACCGGAGGCGGGGCCGGAGCATCGGTGAGTGGCTGCGCCAACACAGGATGTCTGCGGGGGACCGTTAGAAGCCCCGGGTAAGTTCAACTCATTTTTCCCTGACCCCCCTACAGTATCCCTTTAAAGAGACTCTGAAGCGAGAATAAATCTCGCTTTAGAGCTCATAGTTAGCAGGGGCATGTGTGCCCCTGCTAAACCGCCGCTATCGCACCGCTAAACGGGGGTCCCTTCACCCCCAAACCCCCCACTGCAACACTTGGTCGCAGACTTGGTCGCTCCTGGAGGCAGGGCTAACGGCTGCAGCCCTGCCTCCAGTCGCGTCTATCAGCGGCGCATCGCCGCCTCTCCCCCGCCCCTCTCAGTGAAGTAAGACTGAGAGGGGCGGGGGAGAGGCGGAGATACGTGCTGACAGACACGCGTGGGGCAGGGCTGCGGCGGTTAGCCCTGCCCCAACCAGGAAGCGCTCCCCGGCTGTACGGAGGAGATTTGGGGGATCAGGGACCCTCGTTAAGCCGCGGGATAGCGGCGTTTTAGCAAGGGCACACATGCCCCTGCTATCTATGAGGTCTGAAGCGAGATTTATTCTCGCTTCAGACTCTCTTTAAGTATTATTATGGTATATTGATGACATTTTGTCAATGTCATAAATGGTCTCTAAGTGCATGATGTTGAAATAATCAGTTCATTGTATCATTTATTTATCATTTATTTTGTTGACAGTGTGTGCCAGAAGTGACTAAAACGTGAGATGGAAATGTTTGAGGCTCGCAGTGTGATAAAGTTACTGTATTTGAAGGGTAATCATGCCTGGCAAATTCATGATGAGTTGATGGCAGTTTATGGAAATGATTGCCCATCTTATGACACTACTGTGAGGTGGAAAAGGACACATGTTCCTCACAGATGAGCCAAGACCTGGAAGACAATCATGCTGCTACAGTGAAGAAAGTGGAGTGTTTAAATATTCAAAGACGGACAAACAACCATCCAAATGAGCATGATCTAAGGTGTCTGCACTCTGGGTTCCACATTTGCTAACCACTTTCCAGAAACAAACATGGCTTGACCTTTCAAGACAGATGTTGGCGCCGTTAGAACAGAATGAAGAGGATTTTTTTTGGTTGGGCTCTATAACTTACCCTTTAAAATGCAGGATACAATGAGCTGATTTTTTTCAATATCATGCACTTAGGGACCAATGATGACATTTCATCAATACAAAATTTACACAATCCAGCATCAATTCTGAATTAGTTGCATCTCATTGATTATTCCTATTAGCTAGCTTTGAGTAACTGCTGGGATTTAGGACAAAATAACTGGAGAAAATATATATTTATGCACTTTGTTTAGGCTGCTTACTAGTTTTATGCTGTGCAATCCATTTGTGCATTGCTGTGAACATGTGAAATCCTATCCGTACAAGCTTAATCTCAACATACCTGAAGCACATTATGCCGCCTCGCTGCTTACAACATCCCATCTTCCAAAGACTGCATGTGACATGTGCACTCATTCATTGGCTGTGTGTTCCTGGTGCCAGAGGTAGATGGTGGACATAATAATATGACTTGACTGTGTAAGTTATCATACCTACACTTGTGTTCTATAACTGCTAGTTATCAGCTGTCAAATGTCACCTGAAATGTGTGTTTGAAGGCTGCAAACTGGTATTATCTTCTAGTCAAACACCTCCCCCTAATCAAGGGTTATTATGGTGAACACATACCCTGGCTTCAAATCCTTAACGTGTACCCGAGGCGACATAAGTAAATAAACATGTGCATGTGCAGTGCAAAACATATTAATAACCAGGCTGTTTTACTTGATTTATTTTGCTGCCTGAAAGAGTTAATATCTTGGCATGGAAGTGACAGCTTCTGTCTTGTCGGGAATAGAGTAAACATCACTGATAAGCAAATTACAGCCATAAAAGTTTTCCTGGCAGAATACAACTTCTGTGCGAAGAGGGAGATAGCAAAAGGTCAATAGTCTATGTATTTTCATTTAGGGACACATAATAAGCTGCCACTGAACAGAGATAACAAAACATTCATTCTGCTTTGCACATTTGTAAATATAAAATAAAACCACAGGATATAAAAAAAAGGTTATTTTTAGAAGTAGGAAGATAAACACAATTGTTTATTTCATCAGTTTATTTTAACCTCGGGTTCTGCCATACACCAGATCGACCAACAGATGGATCCTTCTCTGATCTAATCTAATCACAGAGGGATCTATTGCTGCCCATACACTGCACACAGATTCTGAATCGATTTCAGCATTAAATCTATTCTCAATCTGTGGAGCTGCCACTGCCCGCCGCTCCCAGCAATACATTACCTCTCCGCTGGCGCGTGTCCCTGCTGTTCCTTCTGTCTGCGCTGGCCATCTTCTCTTTACTCCCTGTCACGTCCCGTGACCAGCGGAAGTTCAAACAGTAGAGGCGCTCTACTGTTTGAATTTCCCCTGACAGGACGGGACAGGAAGTGAAGAGAAGATGGCCAGCCAGAGAAGGGATAGCGGGGATTTGTGCCGGTGGAGAGTTAATGTATTGCTTTTTAATTACTACATAATAATTTATTAGGGAAATATGTTTTTTTTTATTATTAACTTTAGTATTTTCCTAAGTAGTTTACTTAGTTGTTAGCTTCTCTTCTCTTTATTACCTCCCTTTCATAACTTTCCAAATGGCTGTTTGTTAGTTACTGACAGCTCCAGGCTGGAGATTAAATACCTATCATCTCACTTGCTTTACCTCATGCTCTATTCTTTGTGAATTTACATTTATGAGGTATTTACCTCACAAACCAGTAATTTACCTCACTTTACGACATGTGGTAACAGCCTTAGTAAAGTGACATTTCACAAAATGATTGGAAAAATCAGTTGTTTACTGCTTTACCTAGTGCAGTAAAATGAGGCCCTTGTGGTATACAGCAATATAGATAGTCCCTGGTTAACAAACGAGATAGGGACTGTAGGTTTGTTCTTAACTTAATTCTGTCCATAAGTCAAAACACTGTGCCATCTCTGTCCCCTGTACCTCCTCTATGCCCCCTGTGTCTCCAGTGTTCCCCTATGTTCCACCTCTGCCTCCACTGTGTCCCTCTGCCTCGACTGTGTCCCTCTGTCTCCACTGTGTCCCTCTGTACCTCCTGTGCCACCTCTGCCCCCCCCCCCCAACGGTATCACCTTTGTCCTCCCCCAAGTGTACTGTGGCAAAATATCATCGGAATATGCTCGCGGGTGCCGTGGGGGGTGCGCATGTACACGCATGCGCACGTGTAGCTCCTCAACACCGCCAATGGGCTGACATTAAGTGGTTTAAAAAAAAATTTTCATCTAATTATTTGAAATTAATTTTTCCAAAAACTACAAGGTCTTTTTGAAAAACAATGTTTTGACTTGTTCCCATAGATTCAAATTTCACATTTTCATCTGAAAATTTGGGACCCCCTGTACTCAGCATCTTATGATGAGATATTGGTAGCATCATTAAAGCGCAAACCACAGATAGCTTCATCGATATTAGTTCAACCTGAACAAAATAGTTACTCCTAAGCTGTTTTTATACAAGAGGCAACTTTACAGAGAAAAACAATTTATAATGTTTCTTCTCCAACTCAATAGGAAGACTCACAAGACACACTTCCGGTGGTATAACTGTCCACATGACAAGCCTATGTATTAGAAGGGGTGTTATCTGACACCAAAAAGCATTTTCTGCTGATCGCATTAGCATTCCTCAGGCGTCATGATATAGAGGAAGTAGCTATACGTGAATAAGCCTTAAGGATTTACTTCACAAGATTTAAATAATTTGCTATGCTGATCTCAGTGGAGCCGAAAGACATCAGGAGATCTTTCAGCATCCCATGGGAGGTAGCGAGATGTTAAAAGCGTTTCAAGCGCTGTTCTGATCACGCTAAATTACACCGACTTCCATTACAACAGCAGGAAGCGTGAGTGTAACATTACTGCATCGTTCCGGGGTGCATGGGAGCTGCCTCTGCACAGCAATGTGGGCATTTTACACAGCACAGGTGTCACTTCATGAGGTATTATCCCCTGTTCTTATTATATAGGTTTATAACACTTGATTTAGCAAATCATGGAAATGTTAAAGGCTGAGAATGTGAAACTATTGTATGCATTAGTAACCAAAATGTTTCCCTAGCGAAGTCAAAGAAGAACAGCAGGCAGCCAAATATACAGGTGAAATATGTGAAGCGGACAGTATTATTATTATTTTTATTTCTGTAGTGCCAACATCTACTGTAGTGAAGTAAATACTACAAATCAAATAATGGGAAGCATAGATACAGGAGACATTCAAAACTCTGCACAATCAGGACTTCCAGCAATACAAGTACAATATAAACATGGTGTAGTGGTTAGTGCTCTTGCCTTGCATCGCTGGGCCCCTTGTTCAAATCCCAGCCAGGTCAACATCTGCAAAGCGTTTGTATGTTCTCCCCATGTCTGTGTGGGTTTCCTCCCACATCCCAAAAAACATACAGATAATATAGTTAATTTCCCCCCTAAATTGGCCCAAGACTACAATACATACACTACACAATATAGACATATGACTATGATAGGGACTAGATTGTGAACTCCTTTGAAGGACAGTTAGTGATAAGACTATATATACTCTGTACAGTGCTATGGAAGATGTTGGTGCTGTATAAATAATAATAATAATATGTTGCGCAATGAAGATCACAAAAAAACCATGTGCCCTGAAAGAAGTGGTCAACTCTATGCTTCTTCCAAACCCAGATCCACGGGTCCTACCAAGCAGGACTGTAGAGTCGGAGTAATTTTGGGTACCTGGAGTCGGTGGTTTCATAAACTGAGGAGTCGGAGCTTGATGATTTTTGTACCAAATCCACAGCCCTGCTATCAAGAGCCCAGATAAAGCACACCACAGCCAAGAGCAAAGAGGACTATGTAAATAAATAGAGGCGTAAATAAAACAGTCACAAAAGATAACCATATACCAGTCCCTACAGAGAGAATATAAAATGACCCCATACAGTGAAAATCGTCAAAACTCTCAAGAGAGGCAAATCCTGAGGGTCTACAGACTGAATGCCCACAACCGGGGAAATCAAGTCTGGGAGACACAGGCAAACATACAAACCCAGGGAGGAGAGACTATGCCAACACTGTGAGCAGAACACTTGAAGAAAAGAACCACTTCCTGCCGTTGTGCCTCAAATATACCGCAACTAGGGACGCTTACTTTAAGAAACTGATGGAACTATTTCCAGACTTTCACACATTAGAGGATGAGAGAAACCTCTACATTCTCCTGGGAGAAGAGGAACCCACAGTGACAATCTCTGCACATTAAGTCACAGCATGCCATAGACTGAGAGGAGCATAAATACACTGCAAACCTAAAAATGTCTGCAAACTAAACCACTGTATCCCTACCCCCCCCCTCCCCTTTGTCAATGCCTGTATGAATCTTGGTCAATCCAATGAAGCTATCTTTGATTTGATTACATAGTTGATGTGCGGTTTGAGACATCAGCAATGCTGGTGCGTGTTCATATGATAAATTACATAATAACAAATACATGAATCCATCTCACATCAGAATAAGAAAAACTTGTGAAGTTTTACTTGCCGAGGTATTTGTCAGAGCTCATTCTCATGGCTAGTCTAGTTGTGGTCAGATCTCTCTTCTACTACCAGTAAACATCTCCTGTTCATGCTTCTATGTGATGTCACACCATAGCGGCTTCTCAAACCTTAGTCTATTGCAGCAATGAGGAGAGTTAGGGTTCATTTTCACTATATATCACAAATGTTTTTATTTCTGCAGAATTTGTGTGTTTTTGTGTGATTTTTACATTTGCCATTGCTTTTTTGATTGGATTGGTTAGGAAAATGACATTAACACAGGTTAAAGCAATACTGAAGGGACTGAAAAAAAAGTTAGATACCTTTCTGGCCGTCTCTCTGTCTTCCTGTTCCACTGCCGGACCCCGCTGAATGTCTGCACCTCAGCAGGCTTCCATGTGCTTCCGAAGAAAGGCCCTTCCTTACTGCGCATGCGCAAGACTGGACTCACGCATGCGTAATACAGATCTGCTCCTCTTTCAAAGTACTAGGGATGGTTCAACAAGCAGCCTGAGGAGGCCGAAGATGTATTCGACCAAGCTGGTCCAAGCAGTGGCCCAGAAGTGGAATGAGGGAATAGAGAGAGGACTGGGAAGGCTTCTGGGATCCAGAGCCTTTCCTCTCCATAGGTGAGTATCAGACCTTTTTTCAGTCACTTCAGTATTGCTTTATTGGCAAGAAACTTACAAAGCACTGCAGGGTCTTTTCATACACATTGAACATTATACAAACACAAAAAGAGGGGAAAAAAATCGCAATCTATATTATAGTGCCAGTGTAGTTACAACCAGAATTTGTTTTGAAACACATGCAATAGAAACCGGTCCTTAGCGGCCATGAGACACTGTCTCCAGCTGCATGATTTCCTGTCATCACATTTAGCTGAGTCTGTGTTTGCACGTTGGGTACATATGCATGATTGTAGCCAGCAGTCATTCAGCAGAAGAACAACTAAGTAACTGTAAACTTCAACCATCTGCTTTGCATGAGCTCAGATTCTGTTTAGCCATTGTTGTGATCCGCATATTCAGCATTATCTGCCTGGACAGAGAGTCAGCATCAGCACACTGCAGGCAGCTGATACAGTAGTAGTCGGGCATATGGCTAGTGGACAAAAAGGGCGCCGCCATAGACTGCAATGCAAAATATCGGCTATTCGGCACCCAACAGGAAAAAAGGGCGCCCGAGAAATATCGGTTACAGGGAGCGTGTTAACAAAAGTTTTAGTTTACAGAAATAAGGTTTATAACAAATATCCTTTACAAGTTCGTTTTGACTTTGTGTTATACTTATTTTCCCATTTTTAAAAATTCGCTTACAGGACTGTAACAAGTACATTTTCGTTTACACTTATTTTGTCATTTAAAATTCGTTTTCATTCGTATAATGCTTAAATATCGTTTTCAACCTTACTCTATTAGAAATACATCACTTTTGGTATTAACTTTGTTTTTTACACTTATAATGCGTCGATTATAGTTTTATTAACGTACTAATATATCGCTTTCAATATTACAATTATTTTAAGAATTCTAATGCGTACCTGGTTGTAAGGCTATATATATATAATATATATATATATATATATATATATATATATACCTTTTTCTATTTATAATATTATTAATGTGTACGTGATTTTAAGGCTATTTATTCTATTACAAATATATAAATTATTCTATTCATGTTATTTATAGTGATGTATTTTAAGGATTATATATATTATTGTTTCTATGAGTGTAAGGGTGTTTGTGCAGTGGGGATGGTTAGGGTTAGGCACCACCAGGGGGGTGGTTAGGCACCACCAGGGGGGTGGTTAGGGTTAGGCACCACCAGGGAGGTCTTAGGGTTAGGCACCACCAGGGGGTGGTTAGGGTTAGGCACCACCAGGAGGGTGGTTACGGTTAGGCACCACCAGGGGAGATTTAGGGTTAAGCACCACCAGGGGGGTCTTAGGGTTAGGCACCACCAGGGGAGTGGGTTAGGCACCACCAGGGGTTCTTAGGGATAGGCACCACCAGGGGGTCTAGGGGTTAGGGATAGGTACAGGGAGGGTTCTGTGTGAGAGTAGGGTTAGGTATAGTTACAGTACAATATACACCACCAGGGGGGTGTTTAGGGTTAGGCACCACCAGGGGGGGTCTAGGGGTTAGGGATAGGTACAGGGAGGGTTCTGTGTGAGAGTAAGGTTAGGTGTAGTTACAGCACAATATACGTAATATATACAATTTATTAAATTATGTATATTTAAACAAAGAGGGGGTCTAGGGGCTAGGGAGCGATCTGTGTGAGCCTACAGTTAGGTATAATTGCAGTAAAATATCTGTAAAATCTACCATTGTATTACTATGCTTAATACAAGTGTAAATATCGTTTTTTGTTATAGACGCTATTTGACGTTTCATTACAGAATTCGTTTGTTGCTATAGACGGTATTTTGCCTTTAATTTCCGTGTAGTTAACTGATTTAGCACTACATTTTTCGTTTACAAGCTATAAGCGAAAATTATTCTTTTACATTAAAACCTATAATTTCGGCTATATCCTGCGCCCTTTTTTCTAGGCGCCCTTTTTTGATACACGCGTAGTAGTACCGAACAGGCAGGTCATACAGCAAACTCAAGTAAGAAGAGACGTGGAGGTATCACATGCTTGGCTAAGCAGTGTTGGATACGTCTGGCTGATATAGAAATTACACAGAGCCATATTTACCAATCCAATGCACCGCAAATAACCTAGAAAAGGCCATATTACAATGCAGCTACAGAGAACTGTGGACTCCTGCTGCTCTATATACATCAGGCTTCATGATTGGCTTCCTAGAAAAGAATGGGGATTAGTGTATGCGTGTGCATACTTTACCATTCATCATTGCACATCACACAGCTGCAGTATTTATTATGAGCATGCAGTAGCCATGCAACGCGAAGCCACAGTGAATTGTGTTATTAACTGCATAAACAACCAGCGTCTAAAATGTAAAAGTCAATTAATAGTAATAATAATACTGTATTTATTTTTGGTTGCAGTTATGTTAGTTACCCTAATAGTTCCAAGGACGACTACTGGGCATGGGCATGCGCAAGTCCGGACTAACACGTGCACACTAGCTGTGCACTCATCCCTGGCACTACTCAGAGACACGAGAACGTAGTTCCAAAGAACAGTTCAACTGAGCAAGACAAACGGCTTTACCGGTGGACAGCAGAGGAGGGACTTACTTCAGGCTTGATACCTGAGTAGAGGAAAGACTCCGCATGGTACAGAGCTTTCCTGTTCCTCTGAGAGAGGAATGGGAAGGCTCTATACTGTTCAAAGTCTTTGCTCTACTCAGGTAAAGTATCAAGCCTGATTTCAAGCCTCACTTCAGATATCCTTTAAGTTTTTATGACCTGTACACACTATCATTCCTCCCCATCTTCCTGGAAACACTGAGGAGGCATAGGAGCCTGGTAACATCAGCACCATGTTAATGTTTGTGTTATTATTATGATTGATTTATAAAGAACCAATATATATAAGAAACAAACATGAGGTACAAAATAATACAGACAATGGTATACAACAAAATAAAAACGATCGGTTGGCAGATGAAGTTCAATGTTGACAAATGTAAAGTCATGCATTTTGGTCGTACCAATGGTCTAGCACCATACAAAATAAATGGGATACAGATGGGGACATCAAACTTGGAGAAGGACTTAGGAGTACTCATCGACAACAAGTTAAATAATCGTACTCAATGCCAAGCCGCTGCAGCTAAAGCGAACAAAATTTTGGGATGCATTAAAAGGGAAATAAAAACTCGCGATGCTAGCATAATATTGCCCCTGTTTAACTCTCTAGTAAGGCCACATCTGGAATATGGAATTCAGTTCTGGGCACCACATTACAAAAAAGATATTGCAGTTTTAGAGCAGGTGCAGAGACGAGCAACAAAATTGATACGTGGGATGGAAGGTCTCGCTTGCCAAGAAAGGTTAGATAAACTGGGTTTATTTAGTCTAGAGAAAAGACGCCTTAGAGGAGATCTAATTTACATGTATAAATACATCAGAGGGCAATATAATAGCTTGGCGGATGAGCTTTTTGTCCCTAGGCCTTCTCAAAGGACTAGAGGACATGATCTGCGCATGGAGGAAAAACGTTTTAGCCATTTATTTAGGAAAGGGTTCTTTACAGTAAGAGTGATTAAGATGTGGAATGCATTGCCACAGGAAGTCGTTATGGCAAACTCTATACCTGCATTTAAAGGGGGCTTAGATGCTTTCCTTGCTTTGAAATGGCTACAATTACTAGGTTATGCCTAATGATGTTGATCCAGGGATTTTATCTGATTGCCATCTGGAGTCGGGAAGGAATTTTTCCCTTTTGGGGCTAATTGGACCATGCCTTGCCATGCCTTGTGGGGGTTTTTTCGCCTTCCTCTGGATCAACAGGGGTATGTGGGGGATGGGCTGGAGTTGTACTTTGTACTGGTTGAAGTCGATGGACGTATGTCTTTTTTCAACCAAAATAACTATGTAACTATGTAACTATGGTTGTACAGAAAAATCGAAAGTTTTTTTATTTGAGTGGTAAATCTGATTTTTAGGAAAATTGAGTGGTGTAAGGTAGATTGTACATTTGTTAAAGGGAGTCTGAAGTAATTCTGACAACCCCCCCCCCCCCCTAAAAAAATACACCTCTTAGGAGAGGGAAAGCTCTGGGTCCTATAGAGCCTTCTTGTTCATCTCCTGGTTCCTGCGTTCCAGCGCTGGCTCCCCCATCAGCTTTCCCTGATCAATGGGTCGGAGACTGCTCTCTGCCGCTGACCAAGGCTTCGGAGGTCTTCAAGAGTCTGAGTGTTCCTGAAGACAGGCCATTCTGTACTATGCATTCGCGTGCGCCCTCTCTCTCATGTACTCGCACATGCACAGTACAGAGCTGCCCATCTTTCAGGAACACTGAAGCTCCCGAAGACCTTTGAAGCCTCCCACGGTGGGAGATTCAAACAGAGGAGCCTACAGGGATACAAGGGAACCAGGAGAGGAACAGAAAGGCTCTGTAAGACCTCTCTCCTTCGATGAGCACCTGTTTCTTTCAGAATTGCTTCAGATTTACTTTATTGTATAGACCCATGCATTTTTTTTCAGTTATCAATCAGTTTTTTTCATAATTGGAGAAAAATTGAACACAGTTGTGTAGTACATTGGTCACATTTTTCAAATGATACAGTCAATCAAAAAAAAAAAAATAGATTGTACGGTAATTCTTGAATTATGTAGAAATTTTACAAACTATATGGTGTGTGGGCCACCTTAACTGGTTCACTGCTTGCCCAGAAGTCTGCACTGAGCAAAATGTAAAACTTCAGACATCCCCTGCATCCCCAGAACAGCCACAGGAATGCCAGTGCAGTGCAGCTTGTAAAAATAAAATGTATTAATTATTATTTGCCGCGGTTCTTTTATCTCAGAGAAAGTGGAGTAACACTTCAGACTAAACTTTGAACTCAGACGTGGGATTAGTACCGCCGGTAATTATTGCAGCATCACATTAGATTTTTCCTTTAATGATTTTAAATGAATTAAGTGCTAATCAGCATGCAATGCTGAGTGATATTTTCATTGGGAATACAGCACAGATTATACCGGCATTAGATTTATTAAAACTAATCTGTTTATCTAATACCACAACAATAGCATATGATCCCAGCATAATTTACATTTTGGAGATATAACAGGTAATTAGGTTAAATATAGAAGCAGAAGTACATCTTTTAAATACAATTGGTTTTGGAATTGTAGGGTGGTAATTCTGCGCCATAGTAAAAGTCACAGCTATCAATCAATGCTTGCAACGGCTGATGTATAGAAATATAGGGTCTGTTATTAAAGGAACACTGTCCCTAATATAACAAAAAATGCATTTAAAGTGAACCCAAGATGAAATAAACTGATGAGATAAACAATGTTATCTGGACATATGGCTGTGGTAGGGGTTAGATCGAACTCCTCTGAGGGACAGGTAAGATTCCTATACATCAGACGATGTATGGGCAGATCGACCAAGAGACAGATCTCTCTCTGATTGAATCTTATTGGAGAGTGATCTGTTGCTTGCCCATACAACACAGACGTCACACACGCCTGCGTAGACGCCGGCAACCACATGGGGGCGTGTATGAGGATGGAGCCAGCAGCGGACACTGACAAGTATACTGCACCAGGCACATTTTCTACTAGGGGGGGACAACGCAGGGGGTTCCGTCGCGTTTGTCGCTTGTCCTGATATCGTACGCCGTTACCAATATGCACCCAATACAGCATGCTGGCCATACATCTTACAGTATCAATACCTAAAACCAATTTTGGCCCCAAACTGGCTGCATTGTTGATCGGGCATGCTCTTGGCGGCACTGATTTTTATCTGATTATAATAATGGAATTGGATTCTCAATCAGCCCCCAGGTTGCCTCATTTATAGTCACCTTTAGAGACAAGACTATATATACTCTGTAAAGCACTGCGGAAGATGATGGCACTTTATACATATTAAACATTAATAATAATATCTATCCTCCTACTCCTAAAAATTACCTTTTTTTATATCCAACAGTTTTATTTTATAACATTTACAAATCAGATTTAATGTTTTATTGCCTCTGCTTACTGTCGGTCTACTAAGTATACAAGAGCTTAAAGGAATTGTCAGCCAAATAATGCTGGCCCAGGATATACTTACTCCATCCCCTTGTAGCCAACATGTCCTTTGCAGCATCTCCGCTCGCAGCCGCCGGCCGGGGGTCCCCAACTGGTGCAGAGGCCGACCTCCTCTACTACGCCTGTGCGAGCACCGTTGTCAATCAAGTCCATGTTGTCCACAGTGTACTGCACAGGCAAAGTAGTTCTGAACCTGCGCAGTACACTGTGGACATCGTGGACTTGATTGACAGTGGCACTCGCGCAGGCGCAGTGGAGGACGACCTTAAGGTCAGCCTCTGCACCGGCAGGGACCATGGGCCGGCAGCTGGGAGCGGAGCTGCGGCGTGGGAAATGTCGGCTGCAAGGGGCTGGAGGAAGCCCCGAGTAAGTATATCGTGGGGCAGCATTATTTGGCTGACAATTCCTTTAAATACATGAATTATTGACCTTTTTATCTATCCCCTGCTCTCAGAAATTGTTCTCTGCAGTATAAAGTTTTATATCTGTAATTCCTTATCAGTGAGGGTTACTCTATAATCCAATAAGGTTCCAACAAGACAGAAACTGTTCCTTGCATGCCTGAAGTTTAACTCTTTCAGGATTAAAAAGAAAAAAATAGAAACACAGCCTAGTTATTTGTGTGCTTGGTACTGTACATACACATCTTTATCTCATCATGTCACCTCAGGTACACTTTCATTTTCAGGTACCGTAGTATTATAGTAACTGTGCAATATTCAATATCTGTTTTAATAAAAAATGTTTCCTGTTACTGTATGTATTAATCATATCAATCATTATGACAACAGCTCAGCCTTCGATGTGCTTCACTCCTTACCAGATTATCACCGGGCTGTTGTGAGACTATTGTAAGGTGAAAATGGACCATACCAGGGGTGATAATCAGAAATAGGACATCATCAGTGCATCCAGAAAATACCAATAAAAATATAGAAGAAAGCACAAACAAAATTCAACGCTGTTCCTCTCTCTTTCTGTGCCTTAACAGGTACAGATGTGGACACATTTGTTGGTATCCTTACAGCTCACCGAAAAACTTGTTTATGCTTCCTGAAAGGGATTAAGGGTCAGTTCACGTGGGCTTCTGTGAGGCATAAAATGACGGCTGCCGTAGGAGTCGCTCAAATGAATAGACAGTGTGGCCACCGTAATTTACACAAATGCCATGCTTGATCTCAATTTTTTACGTTGTCTTGTTTATTTCTGGAAGCTGCATGTAGAGTTCCTCTAATGATGGACCCTATATTTACATACATGAATGGACAGCGCATAGGCGTGGAGCACCGCACTTTCATGTCTCCATGCCGCCGTCAAAGGTTGCCAAAAGCTTTTCTGCTCTCTAGCAGAAAAGCATTTAGGCCAGACGCTACGGGACGCCAGGGTGAACTGGTCCAAAACATAAGACAAAAGTCACAGGTATAGCTGGGTGCAGCAAAGCAAGACAAGCTTTCCATCCAGGATCACTCCCAAGTTTCGCATAAAGTCTTCATACTGCATGACATCACTAGTTTGAAGTGGGGAGTCTTTTGGACATCATGTGTGGACCGCTTACCACCAACACCTCTGTTAAGAGTTCAACCTTAACCAGCTTGCGTTCATCCAGTTTTGTAATTCCACTAGACAGGCATAGATGGATGCTGTTGGGTCTTGTGCACCAGGCTTGAAGGATAGATACAGTTGTATGTTGTTTGCATAGCAATGGTATCCTAAGCCATAGTTCTGGACTATTTTGCCCACTTGAAGCATGGATGGTGCCTAGGCACACTTGCTGTGACCTGTCAAACAGGAAAAACTGAAACCAGCTGAGAACACCACCCCTTAGGCCGCATAATTTCTATAACCGCTGGATTAATATTCCATGATCCACGGTATCAAAAGCTGCAGACACATCAAGGGGAATCAGAATTGAGCACTCACCCTTGTCTCTTGCTGTAGGTAGCTCATTCAGTACTTGGACTAGTGTCATTTCAGTGCTGTGCCTTTTCCTGACTCCTGACCGAAAGGTATCAAATATTTTGGTATCTATAAGTCTGGCTTCTAGCTGGTTGGCGACTGCTTTCTCGATAACTTATGACAAGACTGGTAACTTCATTACAGGTCTGTAGTTAGCCACAGGCCTCAATTCAATAAGCTTAATCAAACACTTTATCAAACGTTTGATAATTTACCTCATAGGTAAAATCTAATTTTGAATTTACTAAGGTGTTATATATTTATCGAATGGTTTATCGATAAAACGTTCAATAAATCTATAACACCTTAGTGAAATCAAAATTAGATTTTACTGATGAGGTAAATTATCAAACATTCGATAAAGTGTTTGATAAAGCTTAGTGAATTGAGGCCACAGAATCAGGATCCAGTGATGGTTTCTTCAAGAGGGGTTTTATGATTGCTTCCTTCAGTGCCTCTGGTTATAGCTTACTTTGCAAGGAACACTGAGTTACTGCAGTACTGCATTAGGGGACCAGTTGGGCCAGGATCCAGGTCACAGGGAATAGGGCAGAGTCTTTGGATGAGAACACCAATATCTTCCTCACCCATATTAGTGTGCAATGGGTTAAAAGGAAAAGTACATGCATCACCACCATCAATACCATCTGATGACTGTCTGGCACCTGGAAAGGAACATTTGGCCTGACCAAGTGGTTCTGACTGTGGTGGGTGACACATTAGCAATCAGCCTCATTCTCTGCCTTTAAGGCAAGCATCTGCCAGTAGTCCCTTGGCCCCATAGGCAACACATGATTTCCCAATCCACCGAAAGGACTTAATCTGATAAACATCATGAATGTCTATGAGTATTTTTAGATAACAAATGTGGAGAGCAGTACATACCTTGTAAAAATGGCCACTAATGAAAGCATCATAAATCTCTAAATATGTCAGTCATTGGTAATCTCCTTCGTATGTTTTAATACTTTGCCTACATAACCCTCTTAAGCAGTAGGAGTCAGTTTTTCTCTGTTCACTCTAAATACAAGGGATCTGTCTGCTGTACAACTCCACAGCAGGAAGGTGAGTCAGCTATAGGATTCAGTGGTGTATAACAGAGACATTAGCGAAAGCCACAGGGTCTCGTATCGAAGCATAAAGTGGGAGCGCACAGATCCCACTCAAAAATCTTCAAATCTCCTGTTCAGCCCTGTAATTCTATTTTTTTTTTTTTAAATCAAAGTATAATATTGGGGAAAAAAGCATAGAAAATAATTACAGCCAAGTAATCATTCAATAAAATGTAAGCTACAGCAGTGTGTTGCATGTTCTTGTCACTTCTTTAGTCCGCAGAAAATAGCGGGGAAAGATACATTCAAGATGAGCTGTCCCAATGGAGTCGTGCCAGTGACCTAAATAATCTTCGAACACACACATAACCCTTTGCACACTGATACTTGCACATACAATTTCACAGACAGAAATAAAAGTGCAACTATTATTGTTTAGCTCAACTGGACTGCGGTAAATGAATACTAAACTAAACAACCATCACAAAGGCCCTCATCATATTGTTTTTTCAACCACAGAGAGAGTCTATACGGCATGAACTAAACCAACTGTCTTGGTTTACACTGGTTCACACTGTCATTTAAAACATTGGGCTTGATTTACTAAGACAAATAGCATGCCTTATCAAAGTTAGCACTCCTTATCAAAGTTAATACGCCTTATCAGAGTAGCAGAGCGAGCACTACAAACCCGCAGGGGCTCAGGGCAGGACGAGTGGAGCTCTCCTCATTGTCAATTAGCAGGCATATGTTCGCTATGCTACTCTGATAAGGCGTGTTAACTTTGATAAGGCGTGCTAACTTTGATAAGGCATGCTATTTGTCTTAGTGAATCAAGCCCATTCTGTTTAATGGAACAAAACAGAACAGATGCGAATGGATCCTAAGCTAAGCAAATGGATACATCCGTTCACATCAGTCCATTTACAACGGATTTGTTGTGTTCATTCAGTCAAGTAGAACGCAAATATGGGGGGTGCGGGGGGTCTGCGAAAATTCCATATCGGACAGGTGGAACGGATGCCAACAAAGCAGGTTTTTGCAAGTGTGGAGTACAGTAGAGTTTGGGTGTCCGAATTAAATCACCCAAATATCGAACACCAATGCCAATAAGATGGTACACCAGTTGGATGATGTTTGATCCCCCATTTTATCAGCACAAGTTCTAGCAGGCCTTGGTGGATCTTCTTATATCTGCAAGCGCAATAACTATTCTATAATGTGCTGCTATTTCCATAGTGATTCATTAAACATTATCTGTTATTTCAAACTGCAGCCGCGAGATAATCAGCAGCACAATTACTCTGGTAATGTAATGTCCGTGTTGCTAGAATCCTTACTGCCTTTGATTAAAGAGTTCCACTTAAACAATTTATCTCTGATGTCTAATTAGAAGCTTTTCAAGATAAATATACAATCCCTGTTCTCCAAATCGACTAGGAACATAAACAATCTATTTAAATACAGTATATACAATTATTCAAAGCAATAATTTCGTCGTTTTCTTGCAATTAGAAATTTCCAAGTTCGTATTGTTCGCCTGTTTCCATCAGGTTCTTTCAATTGTACGCGGATATCCATTCTGCATATTTACCCACAGTGCATTTTGGCAAATCAGCCACTTCTGCGTTTTGTTCTTTCCAACCAAAACCAAGAAGAAAAAAAAATGACAAAAACAAAAAGCAACATCAAGCCTTTTGTTACACAGATGACAAAGCAATTATCTTGTTTTTTTCAGATGTAATAGGGAGGTAAAAGACAGAATTACATTTTATTATTGATCGCGTTTGATTATCTGTTTCAGCTAAACAGAAGCTGCAATCAACAGGCTTGTGCGATGGCCTGAAAGCAGATGACTAATGAAACCGCAGCACAAAGAGAATAATAGGACTGTTGCCCACAGCAGTGAAACAAGTGTTTCACATCATAAGAGACTGCAGGCTGAATCAAAGAAAAAGTCAATTGTTGACTTGAATTGTGATAGACTTGCCGGTAAAGCTACAGACTTGAGATGACTGTTGCCTGATTCATCTAATCATCAAACGTCAGCTGCTCAATGGGACTTAGTGTGCTTGGGGGTCCAGCAACCAGCCAGCTTGGGATTTACATACTTATCAGCAATGCGTTATAGCTTTTTCTCTAAAGACCACATTAAATAGTGTAAATTGCCTCCTGTTTGTGATATTGAAATGGGAAATTTGGGCACAAGTTTGGTTGCCCAAAAGGGGCCCATATTAATTGCGACGGGCACTTGCTATTTGTAGTCGCAGCTTGATTAGCGGACGGCTCTGACGCTCGCTTATCTATTGGCCTTTTATTGGCATCACCAGCACCTAAATTTCCCTTTAAATAAATGAACACAATAAGCCTATCGGGTGGCCAAACTTCCATGACACCTGATATTTTACATACAAATTGGCAAAAATGGCATAGATATCAGAGGTGGGGGCTTGTGGCAGGGGTGGTTAAGGTTAAGCATGGGTGCGGGGTTGGTTAGGATTAGGCATCAGTGTGGGGTAGTCAATTAGGGTGAGACATCAGTGGGGGGGGTCAATTAAAGAGAAACCGTAACCAAGACTTGAACGTCATCCCAATCAGTTGGTCATACCCCCTTTCCCATGAAAAATCTTTTCCTCTTTACAAATGGATCATCGGGGGCCTCTGTATGGCTGATATTGTGGTGAAACCCCTCCCACAGTGTGATGTCAGGACCAGCTGTTTACAGCTGTTTCCAACTGCCAAGCAAGCAGCATCTCCTTCCACTGACATCACCTGCCAGCAGTAAAAATGTCACCATGTGGTAAATGTCAGAATGTATTCATATGGTTGTGAAACCCCCCTCACAGTGGGATGTCAGGACCATGGTCCAGACAGTTTCCTGCCTGTCAACCTCATTGCATTGTGGGAAATAACAGCTGTTTACAGCTGGGTCCAACTGCCAAAAAAGCAAGCAGCATCTCCTTCCACTGACATCACCTGCCAGCAGTAAAAATGTCACCATGTGGTAGATGTCAGAATGTAAATCAGGGAGTGTAACGATTGTGGAACTTTCTCCATGATCAGCGCACAACGCGTGCGCTGACACGGCGGAAATCCTCCACAAGCGTATATTTGCAGGCACCCAGCAAAAGGTGCTACGCACCCGTAGAGGGAAAATTCCTGTTGGCAAATGGCGCTGGGGAGTGCAGAGGAACCAATCCTCTGTACCTCCACAAATGCCAGACAGGAATTGTACGAAGCGCAGAACGCAATCGCAAGAGAGGCGATTGCGAATGAGACGAGCAAAGGGACAGGTTGTATGTGTGTGCGCCAACCTAGTTGCCACCCCGCGACAGTGCACACACAACAGTAGATATGAAACAGGAAGAGGGAAGAGAGGTGCGATCGCCAGACGTGACACAAAGCAGATCAGAACAGAATACGAGGTTAGCAGAGGCACAGCAAATCATACAATGAGGAGGTGCAGAAAATAACAAACGCTAGCTAACCACGAACACCGCACTCATTCGCAACAGTGCACGCGGTTATGCGCGGTCTCCACGTGATAAGCACAATAGAGACAAGCACGCCTAACTAACCATCGACAGACAAACATGTAACAGAGGACGCGAGCGCTTGCTTAACGGTTACCTCACCAAGCCTTCAGCAAGCAGTCGTAGCAGACAAGACAGACACACGAAAACAGGGACAAGCGAGAGATAGGATCCACAGCACTAGCGAAAGTGGCTAGCGCGACCCAGGTACAGAGTAGCAGAACAGAAGGATCCACAGCACTAGCGAAAAGTGACTAGCGCGATCCCAGGAGACAGAACAGAAGGATCCACAGCACTAGCGAAAAGTGGCTAGCGCGATCCCAGGAGACAGAACAGAAGGATCCACAGCGCTAGCGAAAAGTGGCTAGCGCGATCCCAGGAGACAGAACAGAAGGATCCACAGCGCTAGCGAAAAGTGGCTAGCGCGATCCCAGGAGACAGAACAGAAGAGATAGCTGGTAGCAACCGCTGCACCAGCTATACTGCAAAAACAGAGATCAGAACCATTTCCTGTCGACCACCGCTGGGACAGGACAACAGCAACAGAACAAACAAACAGATAAACAATCCTAACTGCATTATGGAATCTGCCTAGCACAGTTTCCAGGAATTACTCTAAGCTGATCTTCAAACAAAGTGCATGGCTGACAATCTCCAGAGTGTTTCACAGGAAGACTCCTTATGAACAGCAAAGCATTGTGGGACACACATAGTACTTATAGTACACGCCTCCAATGAATGTGGCCAGGCAATTTGCATGACAACGTATGCAAATTCCTCAGCAAGCACAAGCTGCAAAACTGACAGAAGCTCTTCTTTCCAGAGTCCTGCAGCATGCAAACCTACACAATGGTCAAAAAGCTGCCTGCCTGCACACAGGGAGATAAAATATTTTACAACAGGAAAACACTGACTGAATCATTTATAGAAAATTATTGTAAAAATGAAGCACTTTTTATATTACATTATTTTGACTGGACTTCCTCTTTAACCGTTGGTGGGGGGGAGGGGGGCAGTTAGGGCTAGGCATCGGTGCAAGGTCGGGCTCATGAGAGAATAGGGTTATGTTTAGCATTAGCAAAATGTCGGTAAGATTTACCAATATTTTACTATCGAAATTACCACTGCCCAATAATCTGTAATTTTACTGATATTCTACCAGCAGCTATTTCCTGCGGCCATTTTCGCATGTACACTTTTGAAACTGACCTGGTTTGTACAGCAGGTGGTTAAGGCAAAATATCACAATGTGATAAACGAGGCGAAAAAACATCCTAATCCTGCAAGTATCAGCCTGCCCACTACATCCACTAAGATCGTGCCATAGTGTAATATGGAAGGTGCACAGACATCTACCGTAGATCTTGATTCATTCCAGGCATATGGATCACACCCTACATGTTTAGACTGGATGAGGTAACCATCACATATTCGCAAACAGGTAGGCTATTTTTTTAAGGTGGAACTACACTGTGTAATCCGTTCTTGTGTCCACTTCTATCAACAGGATGTCAAACGTCATGTGCACATCTTATGCAAAGAACATGATGGCACTAGACAGGAAAAGATTCCACATGGCCATATCATTCAGATTTGTGTGTGCACGCTATGCATGACAGGAGCACTGCTCATGGGGAAATTTACAGGAGATATTTTATTGGAGATCGATTGGGCTGCAGAAGATCCAGTCACTGAGTACCTGAAGCTGAATATTTTTCAAAAAGTACACCTACTGTGCATGTGGGGAGTTGTGCAGCTGCTTAACGTGCCCTGACGTCTCCCTCCATTCTCCGGTAATTGTCCAAGTTCTTTACTTCCTGGTCGGGGCGGTCAGTGCCCTCTGACCTGGACATATTATGATGCGTATACGCTTTATGTCCGCTTGGGTGCCTTGCAACCGCACTTATGTCATATGGGGTCGCTGGGGAGTGTGGTGCAAGGTGCCCAAGGGGATATACTGTGCATGTGCAGGGTGGCATGTCCGGGTCGGAGGGCACCGACAGCCCTGCCCAGGAAGTAAAGTACTCGGACAATTACCCGAGAATGGAGGGAGACACCAAGGCACAGGAGCTGCACAACTCCCCCACACAAAGTAGGCATCCTTTTTTAAAAATATTTAGCGCTAAGGTATCCATAAAAAAATAAATCCTAACTGCTCACTAGAAGAAGTTAAGATGGACAGACACCATTTGTAAATCCATGAATATGTCCATGCATACTGTGTATCTCAAAGAAATAACATCTTATAGACAGGCTGGAGTTCTGAGGTCCATGATCATGCCTACATGGAGAACCGTACACAACGAAACAAATGATAAGAGAGAGGTGAGAAGAACAGCAAAATAGCATAAATCTGTTTGAAGTTACTGTATTTAGCTAGTGTTCATATATTTTGATAGGCGCTTGGAGAAAAACCTTTAAGTACAGCTGTCATTAGAGATTTATGGAAGCTGACATCTTGAGGTTCTTCTAAAAAAATAAAAAAAATATTCTACCGCATTTTTTGGGTTGGATTACTGAGCTGCTTGCTTTCATACTCTCTAAAAAGAATCTAAACTTTTGCTACAGAATTGATAAAACATAAATCATGGCTATATACTTCATATTCTTATTGAATGTTAATAAAATTGCCCTTCAATATCAGCCTGAAGCCAGCTATGAATTGCCAGATGAGACAAACGACAAAACTAAGCTTCCAGCAGCCACTTTTGCCAAGTTCTCTTCTCTGAACGAGACTGGAAAATGTTATTTTTTTTTCCAGTGAGTGTTTCCTTTATATGGTTTGGGTAAAGTTGATCAATGAGATGCAAATCAAATCAAAATCAAATAAAAAAAAACTTTAATGACATGACCAAGATTCATACAGGCGTTGCCAAAGTAAGGTGAAAAGGGGGACATAGAAGGGGTAGAATGTTCTTTACCTGTCTGTGTCCGTCGCTGTCTCCGGGCTCCACCCTCTGTCCATACACCCGCCACATGTGGCTGCCGGTGTACATGTGCGTATCATGTGACACACTCCCCCACGTTACTCCGGCAACTACGTGGGGCAAGTGTACGGATAGAGGACAGGCACCGGAGGGGGCACATTTAACATATGGGGGTTTCGTCACGTTCGTTGATCATCCAAAATTCGCTCATCGTTAGGCTCTTTCGATTATTCAATGCCTTTGACTGTTTTTCCTCCCCAGAAATGCAATTGTGTGATACGGTTACCTCGTTATACAGCATCCCCTGCTGCTTGTGACTCCACACAGCAAGTTATCATGTACCAATGTTCTTTGCAAATACTTCCCAGCGATTTCTAATGCAAAACATGCCTGGATTGCAGCATCCTGTAACTCGAAGTTCCTGATTTTCCAGCAAAGATGGAGATGAGCATTTAATGTAAGCAGCTCAGTCCTCGGCACCTATATGCTGCTGGAGCCGGGAGCTGATAAAGGACCATCAGTCAGCCCATGTGTGCGCACACTGTGCAGCGTCAGAGCTCATTACGCTCCAAGCCTGAGTCTGTTTTCCTAATCTATGATGTTCCCTGGTGTCTGTCCCAAACATTATTGAATTATTTCGCCAACTCAGCTGAGAGGCCCTCTCTCCACCTCCTTAGTGAACAAGTACATTCTTATGGGTCTCCTGAGACAAGACTAGCTCTACAACAACATTTGCTTCTTAACAGCTCACATTTTATAAAGGCAAATGATCCTTGCTCCTTCTTACCTGCACAAGACAGCTACTGAAATAATTATAAATGATCACCTGCAGAGCGGCTGAAAGGAATACAGGCGGCCCCTGCTCACAAACAGGTTCCGTTGCGGAGATTCTTTGTAAGATGAGTCATGTGTTATATATAATGAAATGTGGATGAATGATTTAATTCTGGCCAACTCTGGATTTGGACATATAGTAGCATAAACAATGTTTTTAGTTTGTTATCAATGCGCTTTTAGTGTGTTTTAACCCCTTAGCAGCCAATTTATTTAGAGGCTTGCAAGTGCTCCAAGGCATTTTATTTTAGCACATTTTTTATTTCTTATTTGTTAAATGTTCCTAGTTTCTAATTAGTACTTCTGTAATGTGTATTTATGGCCACTTGTCACTAGGGGGCAGTGTGAGACAATAACAGAGGACTTCTGCTTTCAGTTTGTGTATTTTCTGCTAGCAGAGAGACATCACGGCGTTACAAGAATTTACAGCACAACGGGTTCTGCCAACTGAGGTCAAATGCGATAACTATGCAGTGCACTTATCTCAAATGCGATAACTATGCAGTGCAATTATCTCAAATGCGATAACTCTATTGAAGCTGCTAATGGGTCAAAAGACAACTATCATCAAAAATTGTAAAATTGATAATAAATATTTATACACGTACCCTTCTCCCACAGTAAAATGAACTATAAATCACTTTTTTTCTATGTTGCTGTCACTTAAAATAGGCAGTGAAAATCTGACAGATCTGACTAGTGCATAGGGGATTTTCAGTTATTTCTTTAGTTAAAAAATACACTTAGGGCCTGTACACACTGTTGCACTTTTAAAATCGCATGCGTTTTTTAATCGCAAGGTCTTTTGAAAAATCATGAAAATCGTGAAGACCTGTACAAAGTGGTGCGATGCGCTTTTTCTATTCTCATGAAGGCTTGCGTTTCAAACATCGTGTGCAATTTTCAAAACGCAGCGCAAGCGCAGCAGTGTGTACAGGCCACTGGCACAGTTGTGTCCGCTGAGTTGAGAGATGCTGAAAAGCGGACAGAAGCAGATACAACTGCATCAGCGGGCTCAGGCCCTTACTGAACTGCAGTTGCTCAAACCAACTGCCAAAACTTGTTGACATCTATGTATAGATACATTCCAGGGAGTGCTTTTGTAAAGAATTACTATTATTGATTTATAAAGCGCCAACGTATTCAGTAGCCCTGTACAAAATAAGCAACCAGCAAGGGGTACATAATAACACAGACAAAACTATGCCAAATATAGACACTGGTACAAAATACAAAATTGGTTAATACAGTGACAAATGTAACATGATAAATAAAATGTATAACAAATTGCAAGACTCAAAAGGAATAACAAATACCAAGACACAAAAAGATGAGAGAGCCCTACCTTGTGAGCTTACAATCTAGGAGGGACCTCGAGATGCGGGAAGTATACAATATGCATCCCTAAAAGGCAGTGTTTTTAGGTTACCTAGTAAGGTATACAACTTGTCCAGAGGTCGAAGGGAGAATGTCCTAAGTTAGAGTATATGCTTGTCGGAAAAATAAATTTTGAGGGAGCCTTTAAAGATCTCAAAAGTGTGAGAGTGACGGATGTTTTGTTGAAGGGAATTCCAGAAGAGGGTCGAAGCACATGAAAAATCTTGTATAAGTGAATTCAAGGAGATGATTCTAGAGGAGGACAAAAGAAGGGAAGAGAGCTTCTCAATGGACAAGGAGAGGAATAAACAGATGGTACTTACACCACTGATGTAACGTGCGATGCACAATTAGCACAACTCACGTTACCTAGGTGACACGTGCCATGAAAAGCCTATGGGCCGCATAGTAAATCGTAGCTCTGCAATTTGAAATGTGCATTTTACAATCGAACAGCATGTTGCTTCTTCCTGCATAATATATGCAAATCTCATACAATGCTTTCCTATGGAGATGCAAAAACTTGTAAAATGACATATACCGTAATACTGTATCTTTTAACTTGTTGAAAAGGCCGATTATTAAAAAATGCAAAATGCAAATGCCTGAAAAATGCAAATGCGACACTCAACTGCAAATCCGAAAACACAAACACAGAGAAAAGGGTAGAAAGGCAGATGGTCGAACACTCATGGTTTTCTGCAAAGACAAGTGTGCCTTAGTATTTACTGGCAGAAGAGACAAAAAAGTAACTGCTCATTTTATTGCAAGCCACATGATAGATTACGACTTGTCACATAGTTTCCAGTCTTTTATCCCCACTGCATGATTCTTCATTCCTGATGTTATTTCTACTCTTATGCATGTTATGGCTACCATACATATCCTTGCATTGATGTTTTTGTCACCTTTGTTCATGTTATATTTATATTTATTTGTATTGAATATTATTCAACGGTGACTGCATATCTAATGTTTATGTAACCGAGACCATCAGAGCCACGATCTATGAAATTTACAGTTATTTTAATATGAATGTATAGTATAATTTGAATGTCTGGTTTTACTGGATTATATTCTTAGCCAAACTTTATATGCTCTTCAGTTGCTCCCTATTTTGCCTGATGAAGTGGGTTCATGTCTATGAAAACGTGTTGCACTGAGGAGTAGCCAAAAAAAAAGCCAATTTTCTCTGATAATTAACAAAATTGAGTCTTCTTTGGGGAGATAAGGGCCCATTTACATTTAATCAGTTGGTACGCATTAGTGTGCGTTAGTGCGCGTTGGTACGTATTTTTTCCATAGCAGTGCATTGGGAAGAAGATTTTAGTTAACACGCGCTAAGTGTGAGCTGTGCTATAGGAAAACATGGGCATTACTTTAAAAATCAGTTTTCTTTCAGTTATAACTGAGAGCAACTGATTAAGTATAAAAGGGGCCTAAGTCCATCACTACCTCCCTTTTTAAAGGACACCTGAGGGGAAAATAAACAAATGAAATAAACAATTGTATATATCCTCCTTCTCCTAAAAATGACTTTTTAAGATATTCCACAGTTTAATTTTATTATTTAATCTACTTTTTAAGTTTTTATTGTTTTTGCTCAATGACACATTCATTGATGAATGCCAGAGCTAAAACCTATAAAGGATTGACCCTTTTTATCTCTTTCCTGCTCTCAGAAGACATTTTCTGCTAGGAAAGTGTTTTATAGTTGTAATTTCAGTGAGGGTCACACTGTAATCTGACCCAGTCCTGACTCCGGAACTGCCACTTACATACCTGTTGTTTAACTCTTTCAGGCACAGAAAGAAAAAAGGAACACACTCTAGTTATTTGTGTGGCTGGCACTGTACATACACATGTCTATCTCATCATGTCACCTCGGGTATCCTTTAAACAGTTTTACATATATTTCATTCTATAGTTGGCACTGAGAAGTGACTATCAGCACAGACTCATAGTTTTTCCTCACTTTCCCCTTCTATCTCACTGAAGTCTGCCAGACAGCTCTCTGAGTGAAGAAAGATCTTTGAATTCCACTTGTATGTTTATTTCTTCCTTTCTTCACCCATGGGAAGAAAGAGGTAATATTTACTGAACATCCAGTTTAATAATGCAGACATTTACCTTTTTTATTCATATTAAATTTGACCTTAATTGTAGGTTTGTTTTATTTAAGTGGGCCTGGCAGCTATTTGTTTAGTTACATGGTGGGTTGTGGGTAGGGAGATTAATGCGGGTAGAATAATGATTTTTATTAGGAATACATTTTTACCTCATTAATTTTTTACCTTTTCACATAGGAGATGATAATGCAGCTGATGATGAGCTTTTATCATGTATGGAGCAGAGCATGCTGGGAAATGCCCTCCAAGCCAACACAACACATCTTGTGACAGCTACACATACATAGGGCCTGATTCACAAAGCGGTGCTAACAGTTTGCACGCTGGTGAAAAGCCCTTTATCACGCCTAAACTCAGTTTAGGCATGATAAGTTTAGGTGTGATAAGTTTAGGTGTGATAAGTTTAGGCATGATAAGTTTAGGTGTGATAAGTTTAGGCATGATAAGTTTAAGCGCCAACTGGGTTAGCACCGCTGTGCACAGCTGATCAAAAGTTTTACGCTAGCAAAGTCTGGTGCACTTCGTATAAAGTTTAATGGCGCTGCTTTGCGTGCGGGACTTGGCAAGCGATCTAAACTTATCTAAACTTAGCATGCCTAAACTTATCACACCTAAACTTATCACGCCTAAACTTATCACACCTAAACTGGCTTTTCACCAGCGTGGTGCAATGGTTATCATGCCTAAAGTCTCTAACTGGGTTAGCACCGCTTTGTGAATCGAGCCCTTAGTCTCAACAATGACAGTGTAGCTGCATTTCACTGCCTGCTGTTGCCATGATGTCAGATGGCCACAGACAGAAGCCCAATACCGTTGGCTAATTGAATCATGCAGGAGATAAACAGGAAAACTGGTTATTCGTATTGCACACTTCGGAATCTTTCAACACAATACAACACTTTCCGGATGTTGTTTATACTAACACAGCAGGGAGCTTTCTAAAAAAAAACTACTTCTGAAAGTCCATTTAAACATACTAAATAATGCCATGTGTTTTCCGTAGCAGAAACTATTTTAAGCAATAATTCAAAGCATATTATAAGCGTTCCGACTGTTCAAAGATGAATTACTATAACTGCTAGAACTAGAAAGGTACTTTTTATTATGCACATCCTGGAATCCTCCTTTGGTACAGGAAATAAGCAACAGGGCAAATTCTATACTGTATATAATAATATATTCTTGTGAATATAAATTCTCGGCTCATTTCAATATTCTTCTATTGGCGGTGCAAAATAATCAGAATATGAATGATGTTATTTATGCTTTATGATATAATATTCATTATAATATTCAGCAACTTACCATGGGGCCAAATGTATCAAAACAATGTTGGCTGCTTCCCAGTCCACCTTTCTGATGATGCTTCTCTGTGCATCAATTAATCAAGCTGTAGTACATATTAACATCGTTTACTGAATTAAGAATTTGGACTGAAGGGACCTGGAAGAGAGGTGGTGTAAACTTCCCAGGCCAGCCATTTACTTTACGGTGTAAGGCAGCTGATTAACACAGCTAGTTGAGCTTTCTGCATCTTATTAATTATGAAGTCCATGCCTATTAATCAGGTACCACTGCAGCGAATGTAATTTGAATTATTGAAAGACGTACGTTGCAGCGTGCTTTTCTGAACCTTTTCTGGTGTACTGATAAGGGAGCTAGAGAGATATCAGTGTCTGTTGCCGAGTGTCTAGTAGTTAGTACAAAGCCGGACTTCACTTTAGATTAGGAGAAAAGAAACACTTCCTTTAGGTTAAACAACTGTGTGCCTTCTTAAAGTGTACCAGAGATGAATCACCCGCATGTATTTTACTATATATATCAGTGGGAACATTAGAGAAAACATCTACCCTGCTCTCTGTTTCATTCCTCACTGCTCAGTCTGCTTGTTATTAGCCCTGAAAAAAATCCCTGACTGAGCATTCAGTCTGGCTTTTTTTTTCAGGAATCATAATAGCTGAGTCTATCTTCTCTGATGTCTTTTCAAGCCCAAGCCTGCCCCCTTCTGTCTCTGCTTTCCTGTTCTGTATTCTGCAGCATCACAGAGAGCTGTGATGAGATGGGAGGAGCTTCTGGTGCCCAGGAAGGAGCTATGAAAAATGTTTTTTTTAACTATATTTGTTATTCATAAGAGGTTTTTAGAAATGGTGATTTCATTTGGCACACAGCCCACTAAATAATATGCTTTTCTGGTTGAACTGTATTTTGCATGGAGTTTTAGTAAAACACACAAAAAAACGCCCACCAGAACGGCGAAAATACCAGGTATAGTATTGATTTAGTAAAATCTATCGGGGGATAAGTTTATCTTGAGCCAAAGCGTTCATCTCTGGTTTCCTTTCAAAGAGGAGGTATTTGCGATTATTCAGGTTGGAGTGAGTCTATGAGATGTCCCACAATGCATCACTGTTGAATATGAAATCATCTCTTTGTTGTCCCTGATAGCTAAACACAACTCTAGAACCTTTTGAAATACAATAATGAGTCAGTTTATTACTTGTACACAGCCACAATACTCCAACATGCATAGCCACAATACTCCAACATGCATGCAGAGTGTTTTAGGCTGGTTGGTCCTCCTCAGTGCATGGCATGGATTAATTTAGCTCTATGTGGTACTATGCGGCTTTTTGGTCTTTTGTAGCCCCTTACACACTTCTGGGAGTTCTGGTTCACCGTGAGCTTGCTGGGCAATCTGCACTTCCTTTAGGTTGGCAAATTGTTATAGTAGTTTAGTTTGTATACGTTCGAAGGAGGCACTCCAATGGAAACAATGAATTTGGGATTATCTATTAGATTGCAAAACACAACATGTTTCAGTGTTTTGCAGTCTAATAAATAAACACAAGTTTATCGACGCCATTGGAATGCCTCCTTCGAACTTATATTGGACACATATGCTGGATTGGTGACCCACGGAGGGACTGAGCACCGGCAGACCGGATGTGTTATAGGAAATGTCAGCCAATTTAAGCTAGGCAAGCTGTACTTAACCGGGGCTTCCTCCAGCCAGTTACAGCCGATATGTCCCTCGTCGCAGCTCCATTCCCTGCCGCCGGACCGGCATCCCCGCCGCTGCAGAGGCCGACCTCGCAAGATCAATCTCTACTGCACCTGCGTGAGCTCCGCTGTCAATCACTCGCATGTGGGCTGGAGTGTTCTGCGTAGGCTCAGTAGTTCAATGGGGGAGCAGCCCCTGCAACTGCAGGGGGCCCGAGACGTGTGTGCATGTGTGTGTGCGTGTGGGGGGGGGGGGGGGGCAACTACTAACCTTCCCTTTCTCTTATACTCCAGATCAGGTGTTTTTGTGGCTGCACATGTTATGGATGTGAAGATGCTGATGGTAAAACTTGTTTTATTAGCCTTGTGAGATGGCCCCCAGGCTGTGAGGGTCACCAAGAGGAGGCAAGGGAAGGGTTGTAAACATTAAGGGGGCCCCATCAAAGTTTTGCTGGGGGCCCCATGATTTGCAGTTACTTCCCTATACCTGACATGCAGATAACAGATTACAGATATAAGGGTCAGAGCACAGATAGATGCATAATGTCTACAGATGGAGAGTTTGGAGTGCAGAGCAAGCGACAAGGAAATCTGGCATCAGCCCTGCACAGTCGTATAGCCGCATTCAGCCTTCTGCTCAGGCAGGGGCTTGCCTATGGGGGAAGAGCATGGTGGAGATTGGGATATGCAATCTAAAGGGTAGCTGGTGATTGCCTGCAGGCCTTACAGTGACAAAATATATTTATTCACATCACATTAAACTCTCGTGTTATCCAAAATCTAACATATTTGGACTTTGTAAATGATCTATTACATTCAAGAATATGATTATGGGACAAAAGCCTTTGTCACTCAACATGAGCAAAATAATCTGTTCATAACTTCACTAAAAGACGAGCTCACAGTCTATTATTGAGAACATTATTGTTAAAGCTGTATGAACCAGACTGACATAATGGAATCATCAGGATGGACATCGTCAGAGAGCCAGAGCAATGATGAGCAGAAATTCTCCTAAACGGGCAACTCTCCGTCCATTAAACTTAACTAGCATATGAAAGTGACTGGCTGTTGATTAATTAAGCAGCAAATGTGAGTTAAGGGAAATAAGTAATGGTGAAACTTGGGTGTTGATTAACAAAACTTCTCTCAGAACAACCAGATAGCTCATGGTGAGCCAGAACCACCAGGAAAACATAGCTCATAAATTAGCTCTCCTTACCCATTTCTCACCTTATTCATAAAATAATTTTTCAGCACTTTTAAAGCCAATAAAAACTTTAATATTAGTATCCTTGTTTTACTTTTAGCACTCTTTGCTTTTTGGATCATGTGGCACAGCTTTCTTTATCTTTGTAGATATGGCGGGGCTGTGGATGGAGCGGTGGAAGGGCGTGTCTTTTACATAGGGAGGTGTCCCTCTGTCTGATTTCAGAGAGTTGGGAGTTAGGGGGTATTAAGACTGCAGCACCAATATTGATATGCAGCAGCCACCTGAACAACCGGTTGTTGTGCTCCTTCTAAACACTACAAACATTTTTCTGAAATACTGTATTTAGGTACTTTGGTGCCCGTGTAACATGTCAACTATCTGCTTGGGGCTCACTTGCCAACTTATATGCACACTGTAAATTACTGTCATCTGAATTGATAATAGTTATAGTTTCATTATGAACAAGCAATTCACAGATATACTGCTCGACTCCCAACTGAGCAGCATGTTGTATTCTATGAAGAGGGGAGGAGGTGAGGACAAGTAAGTGGTACCCTTTGGTGAGAACATCCATCCCTGGAAGTTACCGCAGGAACAACATCGCTTAGGCAACAGTGGTTCGCTGAAGCTGAAGATAATAATAATAATAATAGTAATAATAATGTTGACATTGGGGGATTCCTGGAAACACTCTAGTGTTTGGAGGAGACCATCACAAATGATAGTTTCACCAAAGAAAATGTAAAGTAAGTACGTAAGTTTACAGTCTGCTATTTCATATGAAGGAGAAAGAGGAAAGGTTGTGACAATGAGGCCATGGCCACACGCGATACAATTAAATGATCCAATTTTACAGTAATTTAATAAAAACGATCAGTAGTGCAAAAGAATTGTTAGCTTTTTTTTTTTTTAATTCAGTTAAGAAATCTGAAAAATGTTTTGTTTAAAAAAAGGAGTGGATTTTTTTTCTGATCCGTTTTTATGAAAATTGACTGTAGATTGTCAGTTTCTTGATTTATAAACCTAAGCCAGTGGTTCCCAAACTTTTTCGGTTGAGGACACCCTTGATGGCTCTGAAATTTTTTTCAAGGCACCCCTCGGCAAAAATAACTACTGAAATGCTGTTACGACCCTTATTCAGCAGCACCCCTGGCAGGTGCTCAAGGCACACCAGGGTGCCGCGGCACCCAGTTTGAGAACCTCTGACCTAAGCAATTTTTTTTTAGTTT
This sequence comes from Hyperolius riggenbachi, assembly GCF_040937935.1. NCBI lineage: Eukaryota > Metazoa > Chordata > Amphibia > Anura > Hyperoliidae > Hyperolius > Hyperolius riggenbachi. The sequence continues at coordinate 117,281,776 of NC_090647.1, read as the reverse complement.
TCAATCATTTTGTTCAAATTTGGGGAAACACACAGGCCATTATCTCTTCGATCTCTGGCCAAATTGCATTCCTTAATAGATAACCTAAAAACACGCTGCCTCCAGGTATGCATACTGTATTAGGGATGCTCCCCGGTTGAAATCCAAATTTTCCAGATAATTAAAGCACCTGAGCGAGTGTGCAAGAGGGGGTTAAACGTACCCAGCAGGCATCTTTTTTAACCCATCCCACAGCGTGTCCCACTCTGCATTCCAAGGCGCGGTCACAAGATTGCAAACACTTCCTCCTTCTGGGTTGAAGGCGAAGCGTAGTAGTCACGTGACGCGTTACCTGGATGGAATCCACATGAAACTCTTTCGAATTTCATCCGGTGAGCATCCCTGTACTGTATATTACCCACCTCTTCCCCCCCCCCCCCCCCCCCCATTCCCATAGATTGTAAGCTCACAAGGCGGGGCTCTCTCACCCTTTTGTTTCTTGGAATTTGCTATTCTTTTTGTGTATCTTGTTATACATTTTATTCATCCTGTTACATTTGTCACTGTAATTACCATTTCTGTATTGTGTACCAGTGTCTATATCTGCTGTACATCCATGTTTGTTTGTTACTTTGTACAGCACCATGGACTATGGATTATGGCACTTCATAAATCAATAATCATAATAATAATAATAATAATAATAATAATATTAATAAACATGTGTATGATACATTAATCAGATTTTTGAAATGTTACATTCAGTCAGAAAAATAGTTTGTAATTCTTCAATTGAAAAGAAATGTAAAAAATGGTATGGTGTGCGGCCACCTTACAGGAATATGTAATGGAAAAAACAGCCCCTGGGTAGTAAATACCTCAGGAGCGGGAAGCCTCTGGATCCCAATGAGGCTTCCCCATCCTCTTCAGCCTCCTGGATCCAGTGCAGAAAGCCCCCGAACTCCACGTGTGGCAATATTTATCTTTTGGGCTACAGCGCAGGTGCAGTAGAAGCCTTTCTGCTCGAGCTTCAGTTGAAATAGCTGAGCCCGATCATGTCCGCTCTACTGCGCAAGCGACTCGCAGGGAGCATAGAGCTTGTACTGCGCCTGCACTGGAGTCATAAAGGTAAATATTGCTGCGCACTGCCACGCCTGCGTAGTGCTTGTTGGGGGAACTCTCGGGGGAGCCAGCGCTGGATCCTGAGGCTAAAGAAGACAGGGGAAGCCTCATTAGGATCCTTAGGCTTCCCCCTCCCAAGGTAAGTACCCCCTAGGGGCTGTTTTATTTGTTACAGGTATATTTTAAAGGATACCAGAACCCAAATGAATCTGAGAAACGGGGGGCATATAAGGTGAGCTGTCCTGATGCTCTGCTCTCCCTATTCTCCATTCTGCCCCTCTGCTACCTGTATTTGCCCTCCGGCACCCTCTTCCAGTCAGCCGGGTCGGGCATCAGTGGGCCTGTGCTGGCCTGACTGCATGCGTTCTAAAGTATACAACTGCAGCCAGGAGCGCTCTGCACATGATGTCACAACAACGTCATGCGCAGAGAGCTCCCGGAGGGCAATTACAGGCAGTGGAGAGGCAATTACAGGCAGCGGAGGTGGCAGAATGGAAACCGAGGGGAGTGGTGAGCGGTCAGGACAGCTCACCATACATGCCTGCTTCCCCCCGTTTCTCATATTCATTTAGGCTCTGGCGGGGCAGTTTCTAGGCTAAATTGCACCCAGGGTGAAGGTGTAAAAATTGCGCCCCTACTCTCCCACCACAAGGGACTCACACATCCTTACTCTTCAGTGACAGTCACACAGCCACAGGTCACAAGTAGATCTGCCTACTTACTAGTGACCAGCCACTCATCCAGGAGGAAGCAGAGGCCAAGAAAACACACAGGCGAAGAGAGCCCGGAAAGCCGACTACTCCATGGGCGCCGCGCACTGACAGCCTGCAGTATCGCTACAGGACATCAAGTGTCATCACGCGGTGGTGACATGATGATGACTTGACGTCTGACGCAGGCAAGAAAGGTGATCGAGCTGGTAATCTTCTTCTTCCATTTGGTATCACCGCGCATCCCCAGCTCCCTAGCGGTTATGTCCTCCTGCCTGCGCTCCCCTTCTTCTACTTGCCGGTCTGCGAGCAGAGAAGTCACCCTGCCCTTACTGCCCAAAAATGGCCCTGGGCTCTGGTAACCTTTAAGAAATATCTAATATTGCATCAAATTAATAATTTAGCAATCTATATATAAATATAACACATAATTCTGCCTTCTTTTGCAGTGTGTTTTAGGTTATCTAGTAAGGAGTACATCTTGGCCAAAGGTTGAAGGGGTATTGATCTATGTGTTAATTCTGTTTACATAGCATTTTAGTAAGGGGGCTTTTTGAACCCTTTCAGGACCCTTACACACTCCTAGGAGTTCTGGTTCATCAAGAGCTTGCTGGGCAATCTGTTGATTTTATGTAAAATGATTTTCTAGATTCTGCTGTTGTCTAGACTATTCATTATCTAATCAAACATCACAGGCCCCTCTGTACAGGCGGGTCCCAGAGCAGGTGCATGGTCTGCCATAGCCACAGTTACACCCTTGGGTGCGGAGCCATGCCATCTCTTACGAAGAAGAAGGTTTATTTTCATGTTCTGAAATCACCACTAACAATCTCTAAGGAGCACGTCTATGACTTTTATAAACTTCAATGGGTCTGGAATGTGGATGTGTGCACTGGTTAATACCTCCAGCTTGTTATGTTCAGTCAGCTGTGAATTCATAGCTTGCTGCCTGCACAGCAGTAAACATAACCTATTGCTTATATTTACTTTGTGATTGCTCATTATATTACACTGGATCAGAGCGTAAAAGCTTGTAGGCATGAAATAAATTATGAAAACCATGTCTGCATTCACAAAAAACTATTCTACACGAAGCTGTTTCCTGCTTGAGATTACAGCGCATTGTTCTATCAGCACCGGAGAATGAGATCTGTTTGTAATATATATATTTCAGACAGCATAGAATGGGATCTCCCACTGGAAATAATAACCACATTCCACAATATAGTAATGGCGAAGCCTCATATTACAGCATAGCACCAATTTCCATACCATGTTTAGACTGCCGTAGGCTTCGCATAGTAAAAGGGTATTCCCAGGGAAAATGTGTAGTAATATGATATGGCTCCCTGGCTCCCACAGGTGCTTTGTAACCAATAGTGGGCTAATCCTGACAGTGTTCCCAGTAATAATAATAATGCGCTGAATTCAAATCTCTGAACTACTATGCTGGTCCTCACAGAGGTTTATTGTATTTAAGCAGAGCAGGATCAGGCAACATAGGTAGCTGCCCGGGGTTTAGTGGGAATAAAGGGCCCTAGCTGCACCTTTCCCTGACTCCTCTTTTACTTCAGATTACCAAAAGGAAAAAAGAAAGTCAAAATTACTACCTTGCCTAGCCTTCATTTCACACTCAAGTAAATCCGAGGTGGGCATTTTTAATTAAAAAAAAAAAAAACACGCTGCTTCCACGTTCTGCAGTCGCTGACATTAGGTTAAATAAGACCCCTGGGGTCACGACTCTGCAGCTCTGGTTCTGTGTGTCTCAGTACAGACCACAGAGCAGGGAGGCGGGGGGGAGGTGTGCCATAATGTAGCAGAGACGGGTGAGAGGCAGAGCTGGCCAATTAGAGCTGCGAAAGTGTTCCTAATGCCCGAGTGGGGGGTCTGCAGTAGTCCTTCTCCTGCAAGGGATGCCCCTCCCCCTCAATGTTACCAGTAGGAAGAGCTGCAGGTGAAATCTCACATTTCTGACAGTACTCAGATGCTAGGGATGATAGGAAAGGCAGGTGTGTTGGGGGTCTCAACATTGTAGTTTTAACCCTTGAAGTGTTGAAATATTAAATCACCTATGTGGACATTCTTGGGCTAGGCCAGGGGAGGTAAATGTATCTCAAGTTCATCCCTCTTCACAAGGGTATTATATAGTTACCAGGGCCGGCCCTAGACTTTTTGCCGCCTGAGGCAAAAAAAAATTTTCTGCCCCCCCCCTCCCGGAGGGGGGGGGGGGCGCTCTGGGGGGCCGCCGAGCTGGAGGGGTAGCTGGCAGGATGGGGGTATTGGGCCTAGCGGCGGGGAGGGTGTCGTACCCCCCCTCCCTCGCCTGGGTCCCCCGAACTGCGCTCCCCTCCAGCCTTACATAGAAGAAGCAGCCGCTATTTGTAAGACGCAAGGGCGGGGAGGACTCACCTCTTCCCAGCGTGCGCTCCACTGACATCACTTCCTGCAGCGTTGCAGGAAGTGACGTCAGTGGAGCGCACGCTGGATCGAGGAAGAGGTGAGTCCCCCCCGCCCGTGCCTCTTACAAATAGCGGCTGCTTCTATGTAAGGCTGGAGGAGAGCGGAGGACGGGGGACCCAGGCGAGGGAGGGGGGGGGTCCGACCCCCCCCTCCCCGCCGCTAGGCCCAATACCCCCGTCCTGCCAGCTACCCCTCCAGCTCGGCAGCCGGCTCCCCGCACGGACGGGCGGATGCCGCCCCTGGAAATTTGCCGCCTGAGGCAAAAGTTTCACCCCGCCTCATGAGCGGGCCGGCCCTGATATGGGCAGCATGGTAGCACAGTGGTTAGCACTATCACCTCTGACCGCCAGAGTCCAGCTTTCCTCACACTTCTCAAAAGAGTTCATTGGCTCTCACCCCAAACTGACTACCAGTAGACTGTGGCAAAGACATTATGCAGTGACAGCTGATTTGTGGGACAGTCAGCGACATGTGAACTGCTGTATTATGTATCACTAATATACTGTATACTGTAAATACATAATAATAACACAATATACATATGGACAGCAGTTTGTATGTTCTCCCCGTGTCTGTGTGGGTTTTCTCCGGGCACTCTGGTTTCCTCCCACATCCCAAAAACATACAGATAAGTTAATTGGCTTCTCCTAAATTAACCCTAGACCAGGCATGGGCAAACTTGGCCCTCCAACTGTTATAGAGACTCTGAAGCGAGAATAAATCTCGCTTCAGAGCTCATAGTTAGCAGGGGCATGTGTGCCCCTGCTAATCCGCCGCTATCCCGCGGCTAAACGGGGGTCCGTTACCCCCCAAAATCCCCTCCGAGCAGCGGGGGATCTCTTCTGGATTGAGGCAGGGCTAACCGCCGCAGCCCTGCCCCACGCGCGTCTGTCAGCGCGTATCTCCGTCTCTCCCCCGCCCCTCTCAGTCTTCCTTCATTGAGAGGTGCGGGGGAGAGGCGGCGATGCGCCGCTGATAGACGCGACTGGAGGCAGGGCTGCAGCCGTTAGCCCTGCCTCTAGGAGCAGCAAAATCTACGACCAATTTGGTTGTTGATTTTGCGGGGGGGGGGGGGAGGGGGGGTTTGGGGGTGAAGGGACCCCCGTTTAGCCGCGGGATAGCGGCGTTTTAGCAGGGGCGCATGTGCCCCTGCTAACTATGAGCTCTGAAGCGAGAATTATTCTCGCTTCAGTGTCTCTTTAAGGAACTACAAGTCCCACAATGCATTGCAGGAGTCTGACAGCCACAGTCATGACTCATAAAGGCAAATGCATTGTGGGACTTGTAGTTCCGCAACAGCTGGAGGGCCGAATTTGCCCATGCCTGCCTTAGACTACAATACATGCATTACACGATACGTGCATAGACATGACTATGGTAGGGATTAGAGTGTGAGCCCGTGTGCAACAGGGATACAGGGATAAGGGAATTTGTGGAACATAAGTAAATTAATTATGCATCACCTACCCAATTTGGGAATAAGTCCTGAACCTTGTTTGAATATACAAACCTAAAACAAAGGGCTCTTAAGGACTCAGCGGTATATGCAAAAATGAAAAACTTTTATTGATTGACATAAATAATTGCAGGACTATCTAAACGATACAAACAACGGAGCTAAAAAGCAACAGCGCTGTTGTCATTAAAAAGCCGGCTGTCAAACATGCCACACTGACACTAACTGCCAATCACACCACTCACCACATGGGGTACCCCACTAATAACATAAATCAGTCCAACTGCAAAAAAGGAAGCAACAATGGCAAAAAAGGCACGGGATGATAAACTAGCATGTCCAATACGATTCAAATAGACGTAGCTTGGGTCTCACTCAACAAACTGGCATGCTTAAACATGAGGTCTCCGTGTTATTCGCTCCATACTCACGACCCCATAATGATAGCCATTGGTAGCCGTCAACACAGAGCTTCGCCTGGCTATGTTGCTCCAGCCGTACAGGCAGACTGCAGGTATTATGTCCGGTGGGCCCCCCCCCCCCTTGATGTGAGCCGGCATACAGTTTAGAGACGCGCTGGCAGCCACACAGTACTGCGGGATTGAAGACTCATGTGCGCGCAGTGTTGATAGACCGCAAACAGACCGGTCAGTCCTCGCTGAGCACTAGGCTCACCGCCAGAGTCCGCTTACTAGCGCAGCCGTATTGCGCAGGGCTCGGTCCGGGCAATCAGAAGGCTTCGGCACCAGACGCCGGACTGCACGTGCTTCCTCAAACCTCTTAGCGCGGCAGTAGGCTGAACGACAGCAGCCAATCACCTACTAGTTTTGCTTAGCATCACTAAGCTTCCTCAGGGCCTAGATTGTGAGCCCCTCTGAGGAACAGTTAGTGACAAGACATTATGCTCTGTACAGCGCTGCGTAATATGCCAGCGGTATATAAATACTAAATAATAATAATAATATGGATGACACCTAAGACAAAAGTAAATGGGGCACTTCTCTGAGCTGCTCTAGTCAGAGTCTTGGAAGCGCTCAGGGTCAGATAGCTTAGTATAGATTATTTATACAGTGGTTTGGTATCCATCATTTCAGAATATAACAAAATCAATTTAATGTAAGAGATTGTTACATTTTAGCTGGAGCCCCTTGCAAGCAATGCTCTTCTGTTTCTGTGGCTGGAAACCATTACAACCAAATATTTCTCTACTGCATTTTATGCAAACCTCAAGCAAAAAAACACTTGTGATATAAGGAATTGTATGTGTAGTATGGATAACGGATAGAACATTAGTAGCAAAGAAAAGGGTTTCATATTTTTATTTTCAGTTATATAGGTTTTTGTTTTTTTTTTAAATATTACATCATTATGTCACAGTTGCAGTTTTAAAAGCACACTCTGTCTTTTAAACTATAAAATAATGTAGAAATAATAACCCTTTGAACTTTCCTGAAGTAAAACCTTAGTTTTGGACTAAGGGCTGTGGAGTCGAAGTTGGAGTCGGAGTCAAGGTGTCGGAGCAATTATGGTGTACCTGGAGTCGGAGTTGGAGTCAGAGTTGGTGGTTTCATAAACTGAGGAGTCGGAGTCGGATGATTTTTGTACCAAATCCACAGCCCTGGTAAGTATTAGACTAAGGAGTCGGAACAATTTTGGGTGACTGGAGTCGAAGTTACAGTCGGTTTCATAAACTGAGGAGTCAGAGTTGGATGATTTTTGCACCGACTCCACAGCCCTGGAAAACAGGACTGTATTGGACTATTTTGCATAAGTAACAATTGAAGTTTTTTTTAACTCTTTCTGTACTGGAAACAATATGAGACTCTTTAATTTGCTACTACTGTTCTATTTCTTATCTGTACTACACATACAATTCATTATCTTATGCATTTATTTTTGCTTCAGGTTTGCTTTCAGGTATTTATTACTATTAATATTTGCAGATATGTGACCATTTATGTAGCAAAATAACAAACACGTCTTCAAAACAATGATAGGCTCGTTGTCTGACATTATCCGCCGCTTAGCCTAAGAGATGTTTGCCAGAGATGTTACTTGAAGCTATTGTGTATGGCTTGTATAATAGGGAAAAGAAATGATGATTTTCCTTTGATTCGCAGGCATTGACAACACCGCATTGTGACAATCACATCTAAAAATAAATGACAAGTTGCTTTAGCAGACCTATGCTGAAGGATTATGAAAGCTGCCTCTGTTGACCTTGTAAAAACGATAACTGCTTTACTGTCATCGTCTGATTCTAACACTTTCTGAGCCATTGACCCAAAATGAAAATGTGGAATGCTTGTAAGACAAAAGGAAAAGACAACAGAGAGCCCAGTATGGTGTAGTATATTATTATATCAGAAGGTATATGCAATATCAAATGACAAGACAATACAGCAGTTATATTGTGCTTTTCTCCTGGCCGACTCAAAGCACTTGAGCCGCAGCCACTAGGGCGCCCGCAGTGTTAGGGAGTCTTGCCCAAGGTCTCCTTACTGAATAGGTGCTGGCTTACTGAACAGGAAGAGTCGAGGCTGAACACTAGTCTCCTGTGGCAGGGGCAGAGCCCTTAACCATTACACTATCCAGCCAATGAGGGTATACTCACAAGTCTGGGTTACCTCCAAGGTAACCACTGTAAAGGCAGGTGGGGAGATTAGACCCGACCCCACTCAGGTTACGAAGTCTCCCTGTAGTAAAGTAAGGTTTCCTCCACCAAGGGTGGGCAATTGGCAATACAACTAATGTTGTAACCGAGGCGCCAACAAGTATACAATATTTAAAAATTGTGTAAAATGCACACTAATCTCTTGGCTAAGATTCTCCCTCTTTACCTGAGGAAGCGGGCTAGGTCCCACGAAACACGTTGCAGTTTGGAGTTTTTGTAAAGTGATAAGTAAAATGTTTTTGAAATTGACCGTTTGGGTCATCAAATCGGATGTAAGTCCACCACTACCTCTTTTTAAAGTGGAGTTGTCAGCCATACTACTCTATCTCAGAAAAAAACAAACACATATATATGTATTGATTTTAGAGATTTTTTTATAGTAAAAAAAGAGAAAATCCTTCTTAGCATTTTCGCATTAGCGCATCATTTCCTCCCTTACTCTGTCTGTGTATCATTGCCTGCTCTCTTCCATTCTTCAGACACTCCCACCCAGGTCTGCAGTAGAAAGTGCATTGAGAAATATTGGCCAATCAAAGAGGAACAGAGGTGTGGGAGGGGTAAAACAGGAAGGAAAGAGGTGTCAGCCAATCAGGCTGCATTAGTTAAGTCTGAGTAGAAAGTAAAGAAGGAAAATAGAAAACCCAGCATGCCCTGCAACTTCCTTTGTGCGGCAGATGTACCAAATAAGAGCCAGGGAAACTGGGGAATGATGTTTTATGGAGAAGAAAAATAAGAATGTTTTTTTTTTACTTTTGGATTGCCTGGTTAGCATCCTTATTATTTATTTAGCAGATAAAAATAAAGAATTGATTTTTGATTTTATGCCTGACAGTTACACTTTAAAGGGAACCAGAGAGGATGAAGAAAAGCTTTTATACATACCTGGGGCTTCCTCCAGCCCCATACGCCTGAATCACTCCCACGCCGCCGTCCTCCGCTGCCTGGATCCGCCGGTATCGGGTCCCGTCATTGCCGCGAGTCGGCCAGTCGGCTGGCGGATGCGGCCAATTCTCTGCATCACAGGGGGCTCCCTCCATACAGGTACGCGTGTGGCTGCTTACTGCGCAGCCGCATGCGTACGGGTATGGAGGGAGCCCCTGTGATGCGGACAATTGGCCACGTCCGCCGGAAGTGACGGGCCCGGTACCGGCGGATCCAGGAAGCGGAGGATGGCGGCGTGGGAGCGATCCAGGCTTATGGGGCTGGAAGAAGCCCCAGGTATGTATAAAATCTTTTTTCTATTTTACCAAAGCATTCCTCTCTGGTTCCCTTTAACAAGTGTGCAGTGTCTGAATCACATACCTGAAATAAGCACTGGCTAATCAAGTCACACTTCAGTTAGAGCACCTGATCTGCATGCTTTTTCAGGGTCTATGGTTAAATGTATTAGAGGTAGAGTGTCAGCAAGCCAGGCAGAGCGCATTGTTTAAAAGAGGAACTTTAATGAAAATAACGTAATGAGTAAAATTGCATATTTTTAACAAGATTCATTTATAAACTATTTAGTCATTGTTTGCCTATTGTAAAATCTTTCCTCTCCCTGATCTACATTCTGAATCTTAACACAGGTTGCAACATCTTTAGTCCTGCCAGGTGATCTCTGCGGAATGTTAATTTACTGAGAGTTATATGCGCAGTGGGAGATACTGGTTGCTTGGCAGCTGGAAACAGCCCTTACGTCCCACAATGCAACAAGACAAGACAAGACAAGACAAATAACATTTATATTGCGCTTTTCTCCTTGCGGACTCACAGCGCCAGAGCAGAGCAGCAGCCGCTAGGGCGCGCTCTATAGGCAGTAGCAGTGTAAGGGAGACTTGCCAAAGGTCTCCTACTGAATTAGTGCTGGCTTACTGAACAGGCAGAGCCGAGATTCGAACCCTGGTCTCCTGTGTCAGAGGCAGAGCCCTTAACCATTACACCATCAGCCAACAAGGTTCACAGATAGTAAAATGTCAGCTCCATGGTCCTGATAATACACTGTGGGCGGGGTTACACCACAATATCAGCCATACAGACATCCCTGATGATCTATTTGAGAAAAGGTAAAAATTTCTCTTGGGAAAGGGGGTATCAGTTACTGACTGGGATGAAGTTCAATCCTGGGTTAAAGTTCCTCTTGAAGATCTAATAATGCAAAACCATTTTTGGTAGAATGATCTGAAGGTCAGCATTTGTCCTAATCTACCAGTATAGGTCTAAATTTAAGGCTGATTTTCAAGCAAAGAGACAACAACAAAGTTATAGCAGTCAGTGGTATTAGTCCCCCACTAACATAAAACGAGCACATAAAAACTGTGCACCCATAAACAGCCCAGATTTCAAATTATACCAAAGCAATTAATTTCCTACAATGATTTATGCACATGGAGCAAAAGTATGCGACTGTTCCTGGCCTTGGTTTACTTGTAGAATTAATCACCTATAAGTCTGCAGTCATGATGCTTTCTAGCAGCATGACAGATAAGAAACAGCTGTATACTGTATAACAACTATAGGGATGTCTTCATCTCGACATCCCAGGTAACCCAGCTAAGGATGTTCAGACACTGGTAGGCTGGGTGGCATATTTATAAAAACACACTAAAGCAGCGATAAGAAGGACCGGAGGTGATCCTAAATGCTTCCAAGGCATCCTCCAGTGGCTGGATAGTGTAATGGTTAAGGGCTCTCCCTCTGACACAGAAGACCTGGATTGGAATCTCAGCTCTGCCTGTTCAGTAAGCCAGCACCTATTCAGTAGGAGACCTTGGGCAAGACTACCTAACACTGCAACAGCCTATAGAGCGCGTCCTATTGGCTGCAGCTCTGGCGCTTTGAGTCTGCCAGGAGAAAAGCGTGATATAGGCTGTTGTCTTGTCCTGCAGACCATTGCCACTGCCCAGGACCTATTTGAAGATTGTAACCGCTTTTTTCTTCGTGCGGGAGCATGGCTGTGCCACACCAGCATTAGCCCCTCCTGCGCAGTAGCATGCAGTCACTCATGCACAAGCTGCTCTGGCTTACTGTGCATACGCAGTCGTACTCACACAGGTGTAATATGGCCATGCTCATGAAAAAGTACAATGTATACCGCCGGCACCAGTATGCAGCAGGGATGAATCAGCCAAAAATGGACTTACCTGAAGCGTGCTCCCATACAGTAGTAGTCAAATGTAGCAAAAGGAGAGATGGCAGGGCACCGCTACTTACAAGCCCTTTATTATGGCTGGGTTAACACTGTGGTATACAGCAGTGGGCGTGAAAAAGCCTGACAGCTGTTTCGCAAGGACTAACCCTGCTTCTTCAGAGGGTTAATCCTTGCAAAACAGCTGTCATGATTTTTCACCCCCACTGCTATATACCACTATGAATAAGGACTGATGTAGTCCGAAACATGTCAGCTTACTGTGCCTGCCAATGATTTTTTTGGACAAGTCCATGAATAAAGGTGTTACTCCACAGACAAGTGCGACCGTTCCTTCCTTTTCATGTACCTTGGACTTGCTGACCAGGTCGAGCACTGTCGTGGACTTTGGTGGGGTGTAGCAATGTTCACCATACTCAAGCATACCACTATGTCAAATGTAGACTTGTTGAATGAAACTGTTCTAAAATTACTGATAGTTCATTAATGCTTAAATGTTAACATTTTTTGTTTGAAATGTTGCTTTCCTAAAATATACATCCCATGACCACATGCTGCTAGGTTGTTTAGCGTTTAGAGCTGTATGTTCTTTGGGGTGGATGCTGCTGCTTGGATTGCATGATTTGTGTTGAAGCACACAAATTGTGGGGGTCAGAATGTAGCATAGCGTTGGGCCCTTGCCACTGTTATGCTAAAGTTACCACCCCAATGTTGAGGCATCACCCCATCACGCCTCTTTCAGATCTGCAGCAAAGGCACTACACTGCACCAGCACACAAGGCCATTTTTATAACATGTCTCAGATACAGGATGTGGGTATTGTTTCTATTTTAAATTAAAAAGGTTACCCCCAAAAAAGTTCAGAATGATATTTTAATCGGAGACTCTGAAATTCTGCTTTTAATCCCAAAGATCTAAAACCACCCAGGTCTGCCAGCTCTCGTACATACAGCGGTGGCAGCAACTATTAACAGAAACCATCACTGATGTCACATGTCATAACATGAGGTCACACAACCATTCAGCCCTGTTCTTCAAGAACAAAGTATCACAAGGCTTTGGTCAGTGCTCTACCTCCCCCACTGTCATGAAAGGCTGCTGTGTCATTACATGGGATGCAGAAACCCGCTTCTGAGATTCTATAACAGTGCCTACTATTGTAAAAAAGCAATGTTTTAAGCTGTTCTTTACATGGAAACTGCTATCTCTTGATGCACAGGAGGGCAGGAGCAGTTGAAAAAGTTGCGGCCAAAGCTGTTATGCTATTTAGGGGGTGGCTGTAATTAAACTGAAATTTATCGTATTATTGTCAGTGGGGATCAAGGGGTGTTACGGTTAGGCACCACAGGTGGGATCTTAGGGTTAGGCACCAAAAGGGGGGTCTTAGGGTTAGACACCAGCAGGAGGGTCTTAGGGTTAGACACCAGCAGGGGGTTCTTAGGGTTAGACACCAGCAGGGAGTCTTAGGGTTAGGCACCCCCAGGGAGGTCTTAGGGTTAGGCACCACCAGGGGGGTCTTAGGGCTAGGCAAAACACGGGGGGGGGGGGGGGTCTTAGGGTTAGGCACCACCGGGGGGACTTAGGGCTAAGCACCACCAGGGAGGTCTTAGGGTTAGGCACCACCAGGGGAGGGATCTGTGTTAGAGTAAGGAAAGGTTAGGTTATATTTAGGTTCAACAGTATCGGTAAATTTACGGATAATGTAATATCACAATTAAATTGTTATTTACCGTTTTTGTTATTTAACGTCGCGCTTAAAGGGAACCTAAACTGAGAAGGATATGGATTTTTCCTTTTACAATAATACCAGTTGCCTGACTCCCCTGCTGATCCTGCATCTCTAATACTTTTAGCCACAGCCCCTGAACAAGCATGCAGATCAGGTGCTCTGACTGAAGTCAGACTGGATTAGCTGCATGCTTGTTTCAGGTGTGTGATTCAGCCACTACTACAGCCAAAGAGATCAGCAGGACTAACAAGCAACTGGTATGGTTTAAAAGGAAACATCCATATCCCTCTCAGTTAAGGTTCCCTTTAAATTGTTATTTACCGATATTGCTAGTAATATCATTATTATTTAATGTCGCACCTAAATTAGCTCGCAACTTTTTCAAATGTATGCCACGAGGGCATCAAGAGGCAGGACTCTTTAGTTCTTTGAGTTCAGAGTTGTGCTATAAGGTATGAGGTTCTTCTATTGTTCAGTTAATTCTGCAGTTTTGCAAATTAAAGAGGAACTTAAGCGAAAAGAAGAAACAAATAAATCAATACATTGCAAAGTGAGAAGTTACAAAATAGAAGAGAGATCAATAAATAATTGATATTCACCATGTAATTTGATCACGCTGTTTGATCCACAATAAGCCTGCTGGTCATTATCTTTAATACTGGCAGACATCAACTGCTATTCTTTATAACCACACCCCCAACCATGCAATAGGCTAAAAGATTGTCTTTTTTTAATAGATCTACATAAGCACAGAGGGAGGTACTGGTTGCTTGGCAGTTGGAAACAGCTGTTATTTCCCACAATGCAACAAGGTTCATAGACAGGAAACTGTCAGGACCATGGTCCTGACATCACACTGTGGGAGGGGTTTCACTACAATATCAGCCATTCAGACCCCCCTGATGATCTATTCGAGAAAAGGTCAATATTTTTCCTGGGAAAGGGGGTATCAGCTACTGATTAGGATGAAGTTCAATCCTTGGTTACAGTTTCTCTTTAACGTAAACCTGAAACAAGGGCAACAAGTTCTACTTTACTTACCCAGGGCTTCTTCCAGCTCTCATAGCCTTACAAGTCCCCCGGTTTTCTCCAGATCCATTGTGCCGCTGCGCACCTCTTCAAACGCGCTACAGTTCATAAGACTTAAACTGTGCTACGCAGGACGCTCTCAGCTACGGGAGCCAGATCAAGGAGGCGCATGGCCAGGGCCGTACATGTGCAGATATCGATCTTTTGGAGGGGCACAAGGGAGCGGATCAGGAGAAAACTGAGGACCTGCAAGGCTACAGGGGACTGGAAGAAGCCCCAGGTAAGTCAAATACGTAGAACTTGTTCCCTTTTTCTCAGGCTTAGTGGAATTCCTTTGTTTAATCCTATTAGGTCAGCTTTACATATTGTTAGGCACACATTGGGGTATATTCAGGAAACTTTAAGTTGGACGGCTGAACTGCGCGCTTATCAAACAGTTCAGCTTCTCGTCTGTTGCCCACGAGAATCATTATGCTAGACAAACGGTAACGTTTAAAACGGCATGTGTGTCAGCGTTTGTCAAACGATTGGGTAACCAGGTGGGAAAAAACATAACATATTGCATCGGAGCACAGCCGGGGTTATGCTAAGATATGTCTCAGTATGATGACCTCCCCTCCGCCACACATGGCCACTGCATGTCCCACGTCGCTCCGTTTGTCCACCGGCAAGTAGTTTCACTTTTGTATCCGGGAGCACAGAGCACAAAGAGGAGGGGAAGGGGGAGGTTGAAAGGTGGGGGAGAGCCAATAGGATGGCCTAAGGGCCGGGAAAGGGGCGTTACATTCCGATGCGGAGAATACACAGAGGCATGTCCTTTAGATGGGAACATGCTTCTGTATCCCATTTGTGCCCATTGTATCCGCCTTGGGTAGACTTTAACAGCCTAGGCTAAACATCACTGAGAGGACTGGGCTACTCACCACAATACAGCAATATTTAGATATACGAAGTGTTTCTGATACTGAAACAAGAAAAATGACCATAAAAGTGAGTATACTGAATA
This sequence comes from Hyperolius riggenbachi, assembly GCF_040937935.1. Taxonomy (NCBI): domain Eukaryota; kingdom Metazoa; phylum Chordata; class Amphibia; order Anura; family Hyperoliidae; genus Hyperolius; species Hyperolius riggenbachi. The sequence goes on along the minus strand of NC_090647.1, from coordinate 117,266,484 downwards.
ATGTATTGTATTCTAGCATGTAGTGGCATGCTATATGTCACTACAGTGCCTCTTTAAGTTTACTGAATAATTCCCATGATTTCAATTGGCTAGCCTTGTGTAAACAGATGGACACAAAGTAAATGACAATTCAGAATAGCTACATCCCTTCATAGTGATGGGCTACAGTATTCTCTGTAATGCACTGGGGAACAATATGGCAGCACTACATAAGATATATAAAGTAAATACATATTGGTTGAAGCAGGTGGAAGCAGATGGGAGAGTAAAATCCCCTGAGCGATACAAGAACCAATAATGCTACATCCAAGCAAGGCTGATCTATCAGATAGAGGTTCCATAACAGAAAGGACTGGTAGATTATGTTCTGTTCCCTTAGATGAGTAATGTTGACATCAGCTAACCAACATCTCTTCCCATAAATCACAGAGATTGCTATCCTTCTAATGAGGAAATCTGACTTTTCCACAGCTTCTAATTCCCCCAGATGTCTCACATAACAACTTTAATTAGTTTACTACAGATAAGTTTTAGCGAGAACAGCTCCAGTCAATTTAGTAACACAATAAGCGCTCTCATACACTAAAACTACATTTCCCCTTAATGGAATCGAAAGAAAGAAACCCTCAGTTTTAGTATCAACAGAACGTGTTTTGTGTAAGTGGAAAGGATAATGTTGCACATCTCAGTTATGCCAACACAGATGTGGAGGCCGCAGGACAATATGCATACCTTATTGCCTAATAGGAATGAGAAATCCTATAGATTCACTGAAAATCCTGTTGGAAAGGCATGCTTATCATGCTGTATAAACCAATCTACTACAACAGAACTCTCTCTAGAGCAGGTGCAGAGACGAGCAACACAATTGATACGGGGGATGGAAGGTCTCACTTACCAAGAAAGGTTAGATAAACTGGGTTTATTTAGTCTAGAGAAAAGACGCCTTAGAGGGGATCTAATTAATATGTATAAATACATCAGAGGGCAATATAAAAGCTTGGCGGATGAGCTTTTTGTCCCTAGGCCTTCACAAAGGACTAGAGAACATGATCTGCACATGGAGGAAAAACGTTTTAGACATTTATTTAGGAAAGGGTTCTTTACAGTCAGAGTAATTAAGATATGGAATGCATTGCCACAGGAAGTAGTTATGGCAAATTCTATATCTGTATTTAAAGGGGGCTTGGATGCTTTCCTTGCATTGAAAGACATCCATGGCTACAATTACTAGGTAATGCCCAGTGATGTTGATCCAGGGATTTTATCGGATTGCCATCTGGAATCGGGAAGGAATTTTTCCCTTTTGGGGCTAATTGGACCATGCCTTGTAAGGGTTTTTCGCCTTCCTCTGGATCAACAGGGATATGTGATGGAGCAGGCTCGTGTTGTACTTTATTTTCTGGTTGAACTCAATGGACGTATGTCTTTTTTCAACCCAAATAGCAATGTAACTATGTAACAGTTTACAGACTCCAAAGTTCTTTCCTCATAAAGGCACTACCATTGAATAAATAAAATAATACATTTAAAGTGGACCTGAACTCAGAAATCCTCTCTGCACTAAAATATACGCAATAACCTTTCAACAGAAAACATTTGTTTGTTACAGCTGATACAAATTCTGAAATAAATCTGCACTGTTTCTATTTCCTGATTCATGGAAGGACCCTGTGGGGCAAGGAACCTTCTCTTTGTTTGGTCTGCATATTGTAAATTCAAGACAATCTAATAATTTCTTAACTTTTTGCAAGGGCGCTCTTATCAAGTGAAGCTTTCAGTTATGAAATCTTCCAGTGACTTTATACCAGACATTTTTCCCTAGAAATTCTATTGCTGTGTTTAGAGCAGAAATGAAATTTGAGGTTCATACCATTTTAAATTTGGAAAGGTAGGGTGAGAAACAATGCATTTAGTGGTCACTGTATACATGCTGGGTTCTAGCCTGGGATGGCCCAGAATGGCCATCTTGGCTGAGTCAGTCCAGTGTGTAAACGCAGCTTTATACAGGGTTAAATTTGCTCTCTAAACCATAAGCTTGTAGGCAGTAACAGTGTTAGGGTGTCTTGCCCCAGGTCTCCTACTGAATAGGTGCTGGCTTACTGAGCAGGAAGAGCCAAGATTCCAACCCTGGTCTCCTGTGTCAGAGGCAGAGCCCTTAACGGATCTCTGTCGACAAAATCTTAAAATTTGAAATACATGTAAACTTATACATGCACTACAGGGGTCTCAAACTCAATTTACCTGGGGGTCGCAGGAGGCAAAATCAGGATGAGGCTGGGCCGCATAAGGGATTTCACAAAATTAATTTTTATTTCCTTGCATTGATTTTTATTTCAAAATCAAATTCACACTAACAAATTCACGTGAACTATTTTGCCTATTTTACCTTATAGTTCACTTCAGTGCTCCCATTGCAAGTAATCCGCTGTGTCTCTGCTGCAAAACGAGGGCTGCAGAGCCCCCAAATCACCCGGGGGGCTATCCGCCGGCACTTCCTGGAAGGGGCAGAGCTTTCAGCTTCAGCTCTGCCCCTCCTGACGTCAATCGCGGTGCATCGCCGCCTCTCCCTGCCCCTCTCTGTGAAGGAAGAATGAGAGGGGCAAGCAGAGGCGGCGATGCGCCGCGATTGACGTCAGGAGGGGCAGAGCTGAAGCTGAAAGCTCTGCCTCTTCCAGGAAATGCCGGCGGATTGCCCCCCGGGCGATTTGGGGGCTCTGCAGCCCTCGTTTAGCGGCGGGGATGCGGCGGATTACTTGGGAGCACTGAAGCGAACTATAAGGAAGCTTTTGCCGGCGCGGGCCACAAAATATTGTATCGAGGGCAAATGGCTCGCGGGCCGTGAGTTTGAGACCCCTGCACTACATGATGCATACATAGACATATGACTATGGTAGGGACTAGATTGTGCGCTTCTCTGAGGGACAGTTAGTGGCAATACAATATACTCTGTGCAGCGCTGGGTAATATGTCAGCGCTATATAAATACTTAAAATAAATAAATATACAAATAAGAAGTACATTTCTTCCAGAGTAAAATGAGCCATAAATTACTTTTCTCCTATGTTGCTGTCACTTACAGTAAGTAGTAGAAATCTGACATTACCGAGAATCTCATGGGGATTCTCAGGGTTTTCTATTTTTAAAAGCACTTAGTGAATGGCAGTTGCTCCATCCAACTGCCAAAAAAGTGTGCAGCGAGCAGGGAGGCTGGACAGCATCTTTGTATAAAGCTTTTTCAGGAAATGTCTTTATAAAGAATAAAGGCCATGCTGAGAATCCCCTATGGAGAGATGGATGCTGAGAATCCCCTATGGAGAGATGGACTAGTCCAAAACCTGTCGATAATGTGAGATTTCTTCTACCTACTGTAAGTGACTGCAACATAGGAGAAAAGTAATTTATAGCTCATATTACTCTGGAAGAAATGTACTTCTTATTTGTATGTGTCCTACATTTTAAGATTTTCATGACCGTTCCTCTTTAAACATTGCACCATCCAGTCACTGTCGAGGTGCTGATAACATCTGCAAACACTGAGTACAGAGTACACTAAAGGCTCATACACACGTACAACTTAATGCACAACCATCCACACAAAATGACCAACCATACAACAAGCTGTTTACCTGACAAGTACGTACGCACACGCCAACCAACTAAACAAGCAACTCACTTAAATGCTATGAGTGCCAGCTAAATGACAAACTCCACAACATGTCCGCATTCAAAAACAATAACGTTGTTCAAAAGACTTGTACACACATTCCAACCTGCCTGATAGTTGGTCAGATTGGATCTGGCAAACAACCTGTTATCAGTTGGTCATCTGGTTGTTTGCCAGCTGTACACACACCCAACTTATCTTCCAACAGACAAGTTTGGAAGATAGTTGGACAGATTGTTGGTAGGTGTGTATGAGCCTTAAAGAGACACTGAAGCGAGAATAAATCTCGCTTCAGTGCTTATATCCAGCAGGGGCACCTGCTAAAACGCTGCTATCCTGCTAATCGGGGGTCCCTTCACCCCCAAACCCCCCCCCCCCCCCGCAAAATCAACGACCAAATTGGTCGTAGATTTTGCTGCTGCTGGAGGCAGGGCTAACGGCTGCAGCCCTACCTCACAGCGCGTCTATCAGCGGCGCATCGCCGCCTCTCCCCCGCCCCTCTCAGTGAAGGAAGACTGAGAGGGGCGGGGAAGAGGCGGAGATACGCGCTGACAGTCACGCATGGGGCAGGGCTTTGGCGGTTAGCCCTGCCCCAATGCGGAAGCGCTCCCCCGCTGCACGGAGAGGATTTTGGGTAAGGGACCCCCGTTTAGCCGCGCGATAGCGGCATTTTAGCAGGGGCACCCATGCCCCTGCTAACTATGAGCTCTGAAGCGAGATTTAGTCTCGCTTCAGAGTCTCTTTAAGCCCCATAGACACACTCAACAGTGGTCTTTTATGCAGCACAATTATCAAGCAACTTTTGTTGTGAAATAAGTTGAACAACCCAAAAAAAAGTTGCTTGCTATTGTTCAAAGAACTTACAGTACAAGACTGATAAGCCGCCAATCTAACAGTTGGATTGATGGCTTGTCAGTCTTATCAGTTGTGTGAACAATAGCAAGCAACTTTTTTGGGGGTTGCTCAACTTGTTTCACAACAAAAGTTGCTTGATAATTGTGCTGCATAAAAGTCCGCTGTTGAGCGTGTGTATGGGGCTTTAAAGGCTGCTCTATTTTTGTAATATATACATTTGTAGGCATAAGCTTGTATTTTATAACAAAAGAAAAACTACAATCTCCCAAATTGGTAACAAAACTGGTAACACATTAAAAGCATCATCATATCTTTTACATGACCCTTACAAGGATAATAAATCTTCTCTACCGTCTTCTCCACTACGCAATTACCCAAAGGAATGCACCAACTTGGGGTCACGCCCTAAAGCATATGGAGTACCATGTTAGGAGTAAAGTGATGTGACCTTTAAGGAACTAAGTATCAATATGAATTTATATGGTATTTCTTTATTTGAAGCACTTTCAATGTGTAAGGGCCTCCTGCACAGATTAGGTGGGGCAGGGGTGCATACCTCATTGGTCCCAAATCAGGGCAATGGCATAACACAAAAACCTTCTGCCTACCAGCGAGCTTAGCATTTTCTCAGCATGGAAGACTATGTTACTCCTCTTGGCAAGGTGCCACTACCCACTGTTGATAGCCATAGTGAGGCTGCAATACAGAGTTGGAGGGAGGGGGATAATGCTGTTTTTTGTTGTTTAATCAGCAAGGGAGGATTGAGTGCTGCAAGAAAGTTTACTCTAAAACAATCACAGTGTTGACAGTTAATGCTACTTGTTTTTAGGTCTAATGCTGGGCATACACGAGTCGATCCGGCGGTTCTGTTAGCCGCCGGATTGACTCCCACCGCGTCTCCGCTTGTCTGCGCGTGCGCCCGGATCGATTCCTGCTCGTCCCCGCCGGCGCTTCTTATCTCCCGCTCGATTTGCCGCTATTGTCCGCCCGCGGGGATCGAGCGTGGAATCTATCCCCGTGGTGATCGGACACGTCGGATATTATCAATCGAGCCATAAGGCTTGATTGATAAGCCTGCGTGACTGCCGTGTATGCCCAGCATAACGCTAATCCTTAAGCCATGCATGAGGGACAGCTAAAAAGCAGTCGTTAATTATTCAGTAACTCCAAATAAAATCATTAAGGGCCCTTTTCCACTAGCAATCGCTAGCGTTCGCCCTAAACGCTAGCGATTGCTGAATCGCAAGTGCAGGAAACTTCCCGGCGATTGCGGTCACGATTTTGCTATGCAATGCACTGCATAGTAAAATTGCGGCAAAGATCGCTCTGCGGTGCGATCGCTTTTGAGTCAATAACGAATCGCGGTAGTGGAAATTACCTACCGCGATTCCTATGTTAAAAAGCAAACCGTAGCGATTTCAAAATCACTAGTGTTTTGCGATTTTGCGATTCAGCATCGCAAACGCCGCTAGTGGAAAAGGGCCCTAATGCACAATTTGCAAATATGTGTGTTAATATGATTAATGAGGTTCTGAGTTAAAACACATTTTTTTCTCTTGTCTGTTAATCGTTTTTTAAGCTTGAGATAATACGAAGGCAGCCAGATCCCAAAAAATTAGGTAAAACAGGTGTAAAAGGCACCACAGAAGTTTTCTGAATCAACACCAAAGAGCTGTGTTGTGGGCTGAAAAGTTTTCTTATTCCAATAGACTGCACTGCCCGCTGTCTGCTGTGTCCCTCTCCTCCTCGGATGTAGGGAGAGATACCTTCCATTCAGTACATTACAATAACTTTTAATTGCAGCTCACTGGTACAATGTAAACTCTTACATCAGAAAGGCCTGTTCTCTAATCCTAAAGGATTACTCACACTGCGGCGATTGCGGTGCGATTGCGATCACAATCACACTGCATGCAGCATTTCACCGGCGAATGAGAACGCAAAGTGCAATCATGGAAAAAAGGTGTGAGAAAAAAAAAAGTGTGAACAGGGCCTAAGAGCTGACCAGTAAGGTCTCTGTGTAAGAGGCAGAGATACAGGAAGTGCAGGAGATGAAACTGGAAAAAGCGAGTTTGTCTGACATGGATGTTCGGGAAGCAGAGTGGTTACCACTTGCCAACCACTTCAATTAAGCTGCTTAAAGAGAACCCGAGGTGAATTTTACAAATCCTAATTGCATACAGTGGCTGGGTCTGCATATAATGCCCAGTCTCTGTTGCTATATTATCTCCACCCAGCCTACCCCCCCCCCCCCGCGCGCTCTGCTGTGCCCCCCAAAGTAAACCGCCATGCTAGAGTGCGGCTGCGCAGCTCCAGGGCCTCCCCCCCGATCCATGCTACAGGCTGTCTGTGCGGACTGTGCGGCCGCGGCCAGCTCAAGCGGCCAATTTAGTGGAGGCAGGAGAGCCCGACCCGGGCTGTGGGGTTGGGAGCCGGCCCGGGGGGCTATTGAGCAGAGGGGACCCGGCGGATCGGCGCGGATGGCGTCCTCCGTGCATTAAAATTTCATGCAGGTATTTAACTTTTTTTGAGTATTTCGCCTCGTGAGTCTTTTAAGGCCTCTTGCACACTACATGCGATTCTGATTTTTTTATACGATCTATTTTTTTATTCCAATTGAAAAACATAGCAGCTTTTTAAAATCGGAATCAAAAATCGAATCATATATAAAAATCGGAATTGCATGTAGTGTGCAAGAGGCCTTAAACAGCATCTACGTTTCTGATGGTTGTGCGGTAGTTAGTAGGTGTTTGTTCCAGTGGACTGAAAGGACAACTGACCCCTAACAAACTGCTTATAAAAAATCATTTCTGGCCCTAAAAAAACAGTTTAAATGTAAAATACAATTACTGCATTATAAGCTGTATGACTCCCCTCCATAAGACGGTACTCCAGCCTCTGCAGGGCTGAATGTCTGTGGTTACCAACATTGAGCTGTGCCAATTGCAGAAATTTACACACAAGCTGGGCCGTTTCTGGCCATATTGGTATCCAGACAAGGCACCTTTTGCCTCCACCAATCTTGGGAGTAGGAAGATCACAGCCTACATTAATTAGCTTTGCAGGAGGCAAAAACAAACATAACAATGTACAGAAATGTTGTTTCTCAAAACTCACTGAACCTACTGTTAGGAAGGGTGTGTGTAGCCACTTTATAAAACATTATACGATTATGTACAGCCTTTACAGGGTGGAATTGTATCTTGGAAATCCAAAAGAGTTGCAACAATCAATTCAATAAATATCAAATCTAGATTAACAATTACAGCTTAATTACCCTATTAATATCACCTGCCATATCGTTATTATAATCAAGCATCCTTTGTTGTGCTAATCAGCAGTGCCCATTTAGGTGTTACAATTACCATCCATCCCTTTCTTAATAGAGATAGCAGTTGTGTATAAGAATTCCATAAAGCACAGTGTACTAAGAATAGCTCTGTGGTGCACCACCTGCAGGTGTCATCATAGGCATTGGGTTGGCTTGCCTATGCCTAAAAACGGCCCCAGATATAGGATGAGGGTATAGATATGTGCGATATTACATGCTGATTCACACACATTCACTGATATTTGTCAGCATTTATAAAGCTGTGCAAGGAAAAAACAACAACTGATAACTGCACAATAGCAACATTGGCCTCAATTCACTAAGATCATGCTAGAGATAATAAGGCAAGAGAAAACGTAGCTCCACACGTGAGAGAGTTATCTTACCTCTTCATTCCTTAAGTTACCTCCTCTGTAGTTAATTTACCTCCTCTGTAGTTAATTTACCTCCTCTGTAGTTATTTTCACATGCAGCTAATTAACAGCCTGTCTTTAACTCTGGAGTTATTTTAAGGATTGGAGAGTTAATTTAAAAACAGAAGAGTTAACTTTAGGCTTGCCTGAGGTAAAATGTTTCCTGAATACTACATGCTTTATCACCATGGTAACAACTCTAGAAGAGTTATTAAAGACAGGAGATAAGTTTAGTGAATTGAGGCCAATGTTCTTACTTTTATGCTTTGGAATGACAATGTTCTGTGGATGCATTGTCTCCAAGCATCAGTTATTGTGCTGTGATGACTGACTCCTGCTCTCATTTGTTTGCATGTAACAGGACATTGCACACTGTGCCCTTGTCACTCTCTGTATCGCATGGTCCCGCAACTGTTCTATGGATGTCACTAAATCACTAATAAAACATTGCCATTGACAAAGTTAAAATGACAAGCACTGGGTTCAATTCACAAAGAATGGGCCTTGTTTCTTCACTGAAAGTATTCTGCCAAAAGCCAAATACATTTTTAAAGTTGTCTGAAACTCTGACATAACATTCAATAAAAATGTGTTTTTCTACTTTTTATTATTCATACAGTTATCATATTTGCTTTTGTGCATACGTAATATTGTCTGTCTACAAATGACAAGTTTCCAAAGTTTATTTTTTTCTTGCCCTTAAAGCTGCCATTGCATTTCATTCTAACTGCTTTTTATTATATTTTAAAAATCTTCTGATGAGTTGTTCTGAACTGTGTGTGTGCCTGAAGCAGAGACAGCTTCTCAGAAAGTGTTTTTTACTTGTTACAGACACATGTATCAACATTGGAATGTAAACAAAGATACTGTTATCTCCAGTTTGGATGCGGATTTGAAGCTGAATAGTAGAACAAAGTGCTTTGTTTAACCATTTCAGTGATGTACTGCCAACAAGAAAAAATCTGGGATAGTAGTTTTAAAGCTGTGAGGAATCTTTTAGACCACTTTAAGTCAATTCAAAAAGTTTTTTTTTTTTAAACTTATACTGTTTTTTTAAAGGGTAGCTGAAGTGACAAATGACATAATAAACGTGTATGTTCACTCCCAATCCTACCTACAACTAGGCTGTGCTTCTTTTTTCACTGTTATGCTAGTTACACACCATTCAATTTCCCAGAACATTGACAGGTCAAAACGATTATTTCCCACATGTCCAATCAGCACCTGACTGATAACAGGATCGATTTTGCGCAGTAGTGATCTGAAAATCAATCCTGTTATCGATCTGTAGCTGATCGGACAAGTTGGAAACAATCGTTTTGACCCATCAATCTGCTGGAAAAATTGGGTTGTACCTAGGCTTAAGAATCCAGTGCTCTAATTCAAAATTTCTTTACAGCTGGACTGTAAGTGCATTTCACTCACTGATGATTATAATTACAGGATTCAAAATTCCCCCGTGGATTAAAGAAAACACTTCGGAGAGCAGTAAATAGATAAGAAGTGCAATAGTTAAAGGCGTACATTTATAATAGCCGTGACCGATTTCAGCGCACGGTGAAGCTAAAAAGATGGCTCACCCTGCGCCTGCTGAGGGCAATTCGAGCCCCAGCTATTGCTGGCGGCCGAATTACCTAGGATTTTTTTTTCTAATTTGAGCTCTAACAATCACTGTCATCCAAATTAGCCACTGAGTACCGCTATAGCCATACCTCCCATTATGGCCTATAGCGGCGCCCAAATTATCGGCACAGCTCTACGCCGAAATTAGCTGTCTCGAGTTCAAGAACAAACATTATCGTTCACCTTAAGCTTAGCTTAAAACCTGTTTTTTTAACCTTATAAACCAAAATGAGTCAATAGGTGTCCAGCAAAGTCCTACTTAGGATTAGAGCTACAGTTTGTCTCTCGAGTTTTTTTCACTTCAGGTTTGCTTTAAGAATTAATGTGTTATTTACAGTATGCGCCATCTTAATGATTCGTGTGGCATTTAATCTATTAATTCAAGGATTCATATGGTGCTTCTATTGTTATTTTAAGGACTTGTGCAGTTTTCCTTCTTGCAGAAAATGGAAAATAGAAGCCAGCGGTGATACAAGTAGAATGAGTTATTATACTGACAAGTAAAATGCATTGCCTTAATCTTGCAAAAATGTGTATATAAATACGTGTGATGATTAGGCCCGGTTCACACTGGACGGATCAAAAACTGATCTAAATTTCTGACATCAGTTTTTGGTTGTTCCATTACTGCACGGTTAATGCAACACGTCACTCTGGAATTACTTGCGGTCCATTCTAACGAAGCAATGTGAATGGATCCTATTGATTACCATGGGATTTGTTCACCTCCGTTGGGATCGACCAATTTTTCCGCCAATGTGAACGGGCCTTAGGCCTGACTTTAAAAACCTTTGGTGCTTACTAGAGATGGTCAGCATGATACAACTAATTTGCTGCAGGATTATGAAAAATTTGCATGTATATTTACGCATCTTGAAAATAGACTAGGGATGCTCATTAGGATTTCGCGGAATTGGATCGGAAATCAGAAAACGGAACTCGGAACTCGAATTTCTGCAGAAATACTGCATTACTGCAATTCGATAACTTTAGCCCAATCACAGAACTCGAAATCAATGGACCAATCAGATATTGGAGAATGCAAAAAATGTAAAAAAAACAAAAAAAAAAAAACACTACTTGGAAATCGGAAACCAATCGGAAATTGGATTTCTGTAGAAATACTGCATTACTACAACTTGGTAATTTTAGCCCAATCACAAGACTCAGAAGCATTGGACCAATCAGAGAATGCAGAGTCAACTCGGAAGTATTTGGCCAATCAGAGAATGCAAAAAATGACCAAAAAACCCACTATTCGGAAATCCGAACTCGGAAATCGGAAATCCGTGAAATCGGTAATCGGCATTGGCGGAAATCGGAATTTCTGCAGAATCGGAAATCGACATTTCCAACCATCCCTAAAATAGACCAACCGTATCTTGCCAAGGTGCCACGATTGGTCCATTTTCAAGCTGCATGACTTTACATAAACAATTTGCACAATGCTGCATCACCTCTGAATTATTTGCATCTCATTTACCATCCCTAGTGGTTATGATCAAACCTTCTCATTGCCAATCTGGATCAATAACTACACAATAGCATGTGGATTTGTGTTATACAACAAGAATACTTCAATTTTTAGGAAAGACCAGTGCTGGGCCGAAATTACGCATTAGCGTAATTACGCATCGTAATTCACTACAAATGCACCGTAAGCGTTACGTGTAAGGTTACGGTATTACGCGTAATTAATTACGCGTAGACCGTAGGGTTACGTTTTACGCGTAACAAATTACGCGTAAGACAGTAAACTCCCATTGAAATTACACAGTCTGCCGTAATCGCGTAATATTACGCTCCCGTATAATATAAAAAAGCCGCCGACTTTAAGGGTTAATAGCAAAGCCCCCTTAAGTGCTAAGAGCCTCAAATTTGGAGAATATATTAAGGAGATCAGAAGGAATAAGAGGAAAAATTTTTTTTTCAAAAAGACCTTATAGTTTTTGAGAAAATCGATGTTAAAGTTTCAAAGGAAAAATATATACATTTAAAAACCCGCCGACTTTAACGGTTAATAGCAAAGCCTGCTTAAAATTTAGGAACACCAAATTCACAGGGTATATTAAGGGGATCAGTGGGAATAAGAGGAAAAAAATTTTTTTCAAAAAGACCTTATAGTTTTTGAGAAAATCGATTTTTAAGTTTCAAGGGCGAAAATGTCTTTTAAATGCGGAAAATGTCAGTTTTGTTTGCACAGGTAACAATAGTGTTTTATTTTCATAGATTCCCCCAAGTGGGAAGAGTTTTACTTACTTCGTTCTGAGTGTGGGAAATATAAAAAAAAAACGACGTGGGGTCCCCCCTCCCAGACCTCTTTAACCCCTTGTCCCCCATGCAGACTGGGATAGCCAGAATGCGGAGCACCGGCCGCGTGGGGCTCCGCACCCTGACTATACCAGCCCGCATGGTCCATGGATTGGGGGGTCTCGGAAGGGGAGGGGCAGCCAAGCTTTCCCCTCCCCCTCCGAGCCCTTGTCCAATCCAAGGACAAGGGGCTCTTCTCCACCTCCGATGGGCGGTGGAGGTGGAGGCCGCGATTTCCTGGGGAGGGGTTCATGGTGGCATCTGGGAGTCCCCTTTAAAAAGGGGTCCCCCAGATGCCCACCCCCCTCCCAGGAGAAATGAGTATAGAGGTACTTGTAGTACCCCTTACCCATTTCCTTTAAGAGTTAAAAGTAAATAAACACACAAACACATAGAAAAAGTATTTTAATTGAACAAAAAACATAACCACGAAAAAAGTCCTTTAATATTCTTAATTAACCATTAATACTTACCTGTCCCTTTAAAAGCCAGTTCCCACGCAATATCCTCGGAAATATACTAATCAGTTACAATGTAACAAAGTTATTACAATGTAACAACTTTGTTACATTGTAACTACGCCGCACCCGACGTCACTCACCGCCGCCGCCGCCGCGTCTGTGCTGCAGGACCCGACAGAGCTCTGAGCTATAGCTCAGAGCTCTCTAAGCATCTTTGTATTTGGGCTCCAAGGAGCCCCATTGGTCCTTAGCAGACCAATGGGGTTCCTTCTGATTTGAAGGAACCCCATTGGTCTGCTAAGGACCAATGGGGCTCCTTGGAGCCCAAATACAAAGATGCTTTCGAGAGCTCTGAGCTAATATAGCTCAGAGCTCTGTCGGGTGAAGGGACGCTAAGTCCCCGCCGGCTCCGCTGCCCTCCCCGCCTCTCCCACATGTCACCTATATACATGCTGGCACCCATGGGTGCCAGCATGTATATGAGTGACAGGTGTGGGCGGAGTGGACGGCGGGAGCCGGCGGGGACTAGCGTGTATGCGGCGGCCGGCGGGTGAGCGGCGAGTGACGTCGGGTGCGGTGGTGTTACAAAGTAACAAAGTTGTTACATTGTAATAACTTTGTTACATTGTAACTGATTAGTATATTTCCGAGGATATTGCGTGGGAACTGGCTTTTAAAGGGACAGGTAAGTATTAATGGTTAATTAAGAATATTAAAGGACTTTTTTCGTGGTTATGTTTTTTGTTCAATTAAAATACTTTTTCTATGTGTTTGTGTGTTTATTTACTTTTAACTCTTAAAGGAAATGGGTAAGGGGTACTACAAGTACCTCTATACTCATTTCTCCTGGGAGGGGGGTGGGCATCTGGGGGACCCCTTTTTAAAGGGGACTCCCAGATGCCACCATGAACCCCTCCCCAGGAAATCGCGGCCTCCACCTCCACCGCCCATCGGAGGTGGAGAAGAGCTCCTTGTCCTTGGATTGGACAAGGGCTCGGAGGGGGAGGGGAAAGCTTGGCTGCCCCTCCCCTTCCGAGACCCCCCAATCCATGGACCATGCGGGCTGGTATAGTCAGGGTGCAGAGCCCCACGCGGCCGGTGCTCCGCATTCTGGCTATCCCAGTCTGCATGGGGGACAAGGGGTTAAAGAGGTCTGGGAGGGGGGACCCCACGTCGTTTTTTTTTTATATTTCCCACACTCAGAACGAAGTAAGTAAAACTCTTCCCACTTGGGGGAATCTATGAAAATAAAACACTATTGTTACCTGTGCAAAAAAACCTGACATTTTCCGCATTTAAAAGACATTTTCGCCCTTGAAACTTAAAAATCGATTTTCTCAAAAACTATAAGGTCTTTTTGAAAAAAAAATTTTTCCTCTTATTCCCACTGATCCCCTTAATATACCCTGTGAATTTGGTGTTCCTCAATTTTAAGCAGGCTTTGCTATTAACCGTTAAAGTCGGCGGGTTTTTAAATGTATATATTTTTCCTTTGAAACTTTAACATCGATTTTCTCAAAAACTATAAGGTCTTTTTGAAAAAAAATTTTTCCTCTTATTCCTTCTGATCTCCTTAATATATTCTCCAAATTTGAGGCTCTTAGCACTTAAGGGGGCTTTGCTATTAACCCTTAAAGTCGGCGGCTACCTAACATTGATCCATGCGTCAACTTTTCCGCTTGGCAGCATGACCTTACGCATTAATTGCTAGTAGGATTTTACGGGTAAGCCTATAACGTAATAACCTGAATTACGGTATACTTACGCGTAATTGCGTAAGTGCTATGCGTAATTATAGACATGTACCGAAATTGAATGTCTAAGCCGTAAGCGTAATTTCGTAATGCGTAATAGCGTAAAATTACGCGTAATGATCCGTAAGCGTAGCGTTCTCCATTACGACCAGCACTGGGAAAGACATCCATATCAATATGACTATTACTATCCTATGTCAAAATAAAAGATTCTTTACTGAGTACCAAAAATAAAAACAAAATGCTGTGGGGATCCACAGAATCATATAAGGTAAGTATTCAATCCAAGTCAATATAGATTTAAGGTAAATATTAAATATAAACTCAATGCACATGCCCTGATAAGCATATACTAATGTCTACCCTAATATATACCATGCTGACAACTGCTGAAAATAAAGATGCACCTCTGATGCGTCTACAGTAATACAATAGCACAGTCACAGCCAGTGAGCAAGGCTGCAATGAAAGTGGATAAAATATTACCTAAATGACAGAAGATGCTGTCCTGATGTTCCTCACGCGTTCCGCGGTCCATCCACGAGGTAAGTCTATGTCTATCTGGTGCCCATATATATTGCACACGCAGCACCTGAATCCAAATGTCCTAGTTACTTCCTACTACCGGTTAATGCGTGGCCACGCAAATGACGCAATCACGTCGGACGTCATCACATGACAAGAATGACATAAAGAAAATGTTGAAATCATGTTGAATAAAACATTTTTTTAATTTTCCTGAGTGGTTTAATAAGCTGAAGAAGAATTATAGGTAGATAGTGAAGATAAACTAGGACAAGTTGAAACAGGGCCGGTTCTAGACAGGCACATATAAGGGGGCAGACAGAAATTTGCAGGGGGCATAAAAAAAAAACCTACACGCGGCGCGCCGAAAAATGGGCGTGGCCATGCAGCAGACCGTGGGCGTGGTCATGGGTGGGGGCAAATATACATGACTTTAGCAGTGGTGTTAAAGGTCTGCTGGAATAGTTTGAGCTCTGCTGTAGTGTATCCCCAAAAAATATATGTGATCTGACAGCATTTCACCAAAAATACACTGCCAAGTTGCTGATGTATGGCACCCTTAAAGGAAACCAGAGATGATTGATACTGTTTTATACATACCCAGGTCTTCCTCCAGCCCCATGCACACAGATCGCTCCCATGCCGCCGTCCTCCGCTGCCTGCAGCTCCGGTATTGGGTCACGTTAGTTCAGCCAGTCGCAGCCAATCTGCGCAAGAGGAACTGCGCTCTTTGCGTATCTCTCCAGCGACCACCGAAGAGATACGTAGAGGGCGCACTTCTCTTGGGTAGACTGGCAGAACTAACGGGACCCAATACCGCAGCAGCAGGCAGCAGAGGACGGCGACGTGGGAGTGATCTGTGCGCATAGGGCTGGAGGAAGCCCCAGGTATGTATACAACAGTGTCAATCATCTCTAGTACACTTTAAGCCATTCTTAATAGGAGACCAGGAGCAGCTACAAATGATTAAATTAGGATACACAAAGCTTAAGAAGCTAGGACAGGCAGTGAAAGGGTTAATAAAAGAAAATGCAGGCTGAAGTGAGCAGAGCAGATAAAAGAGCAGAGGGCAGGTCAGTCAGTGAGACTGAATAGTGAAAAGAAGGGGGGTGAGCCATTACACAGAGTATACCTGACCTCTGTGTGGATTGTTCCTGCTCCCTGAGCTGCAGATAGGAATCAGTTATTAATAAAAGAGTATCCCCTGCCCACCAATCATCACAGTAATGTGGGCACAAGGTTGTCAGGTCAGTGTGGGAGGTCAGGGGACTCGTACACTATACACAAATAGCGTCCATCAGCAGCACACAGGCAGTCTGACACAGGCTGTGTCATGTGTATGCAGAGAGCTGGGCGGCTGGGACTGGAGACGTAAATCACTTGCCTCTTTTCCTTTATGTCTCCCCAGCTCTCATTCAGATACAGATGCTTGTGGCTGGCCGGGATCACATGGGGCCGGGCAGACAGTGAGAGAACAGAGTGTCTCACTCCTCTCCCACTGGCTGCCTGGCCCCATGTGATACCCGAAAAGGCTACTGAGTGTCTCTATCTCCGCCCCCTGGCCTCCTTCTGAAGCGGGTAGAGCCCGCGCGATGCATTCAGGCGTGCGGCGGTGTACTTAGTCGTCCTCCTTTTCCCTCATGTAAGTCTTCTGCCTTCACACTCATCCTCACTTTGCACAGACTTGGGTATTTAGCTATATATATATATATTTTTTGTGTATTATTAACCTACTTGGTATAATACCTGTGAGTACTCAGATTGATGCAATTTAGTGTGGGTTCACATTGTTCATCTCAGTTATCCCTGTTGTGTGCTTTGACAAACCTCCTACATTTTACCTGATTACAATCAAGCTGATGCACTTTAGTGCGTGTTTACACTTTTTATTTATAGTAGACCTATGTTATGGTCTATGAATTCACTGGTATATTAATTATTGCACTATTATACACTTTATGCCAATTTCATGGTTTTTAATGTTATCTAAATGAGTTAAATTGAGGGCATTATTGATCTACTCATCTGATTATAACAATTTAATAATATGAATTATTGGGATTTTTTGTGAGGACTTGTGATTTATATATGTAATTTCTATATTGGCATTTATGTACACCGTTGGTTTCACCTCCTGGTGAATTTTAATTGTTTTTAATAATTTGATTGCTATGTACCAATAAAGATTTGTATTTTTGATCATACTCCTGAGTGGCTTGGTGCTGTTTGAATTGGGTACTTCTTCTTTAGTTTTATATATATCTCCGCCCCCTGCACACAGCACAGCGGAGATAGAGGAGACGTGACTGCGTTCCAAGGGACCAGGAAGCAGCAGCATATTTGAGGGGGCAAGAAGTCTATTTGAGGGGGCTCTGCCCCCTCTTGCCCCCCCCCCCCCTCCCTAAAGCCGGCCCTGGGTTGAAATCATATAACATAATGTCTGTAAATAATTCTATATGAAAAAAATAAAGCAGATATGGGTTTATTTAAGAATTGTTGTTAAATGCCGAACTATTGTTATTGGAACACACGTTACTTTCGCTGTTGGTGAAATAAGAATGAACATTGAGAAAGAAACATTTTCAAATTGGCAAATATGTCTGAAAATGATAATACTTCCACTATAGAGACTTTGCGAATTAATCCCTTGTTACTACTAAGGCCAGTGTCAGATTTATGTCTTAAGATGGCCACTCATGATACAATTTACCATTTCCCAATGGTCGTTTCACAATCATATTGACTCACGGCTCCTGACTGGCTCACAGAGCACTGCTGTCATAGCGATGGCAGGGCGAGTGGGCTTCAGCGATGGGAGAGCAGCATGAACGGTGAGAGCGACAGAAGCGACGAGATGTATTGATACCCGTTTTTTGTATCAGCAGTCTCTGGTCCTTAAAGGGAGCTTACTGTGCAGGCGTAGTACGAGGTTTTCTTGTACTGTGCCTGCACAGTAAGCCCCTGGGGACACGAGCGGGAACGCGCATGGCCATGGCGCGCAGTTGCGTTAGACGCACATTTAGACCGGGACCGGTGGCGGAGAACGAGTGATCAGAGGAGGACGGCGTGGGACATGACAGCTACAGGGGGCTGATAGAAGCCCCAGGTAAGTGTCAGTTTTTGTTTTTGCCAGCACTCCACATAACCCTTCTAATGGGCCAGAGACTGTTAGAGAAAGTTCATATTTTGCAAAAATGTTTATAGTGAGAAAATTCCATTACATTTTCACAAAAATTTTGAGTCAAGAGAAAAAGTAAATTTTTTATAAAAAAAGTAACAAACTCCCCTATCATCCAATCACAAACCACAAACCACTAATAATGGTGCCTGCAGGTATGAACTCACTGTGCCACATATTACATCCATCTCTGACCGTGGCTTTCCTAAATACACAGCTTCTGCATTAACTGGACATCAGTAGTACTTCAGTAAGCAGGCAACATCCTGACACACATTCAGCGATTGTCAGGCTTGTAAAGTAAACAGTGAAAACACAGCGGCTTACCAGCACCACTCTGCAACACATTCAGCGATTGTCACAGGCTTGTAAAGTAAACAGTGAAAACACTGCAGCTTACCGGTACAAAGTCATCGGGGCCACACTCCTCTCCCCGGAACTTGCAGCTCAGCAGCATCTCGCGGATGTCGTGTCCGGTGCGGTCATAAAACTCCTTCATGTTAAACGGCTTTGGTTTAAAATTGCGGAAGTTGGATTTATCTTGTAGGATTTCCATGACTTTCTCGTCTGCAAGGTGAGTATCTGGTATTTCGTAGCTGGGAAGAAATAACAGGGGATATCTATAATAGGTGACAGTGGAAAAAAAAAACACAAAAAAATAAAATAATAATAAAACTTAACAGAAATGCAGATATTTTATTCATTTGTTTTGATAATTATAGAGTAGATATGATACATTACATCTGAACATTTCAACATGTCATATTGATCACTTGCAGCCAGTAGCTATGAGAGTAAAACCACTAGGTGGCCAGATCTTGTTGTTGATGTAAACAGGGTTACTCACCACGTTCTCGTGATCACAGCATAGCCGTGATTCACAAGCATTTTTCAACTACCCGACATCGTGATGCAAATCCGTGATCGCGTCTCGATCACGGATTCAGTTCCGAATGCACTAATAATCGTGGTGCAAATCTGGGTCGTGATCACGGATTTAGCTGTGATCACGACCGTGATTAAACCGCCAACACCCGCCGTACCTCTATACTTTGTACCCCTATACTCATTTCTCCTTGGAGGGGGGTGGGCATCTGGGGTCCCCTTCTTAAAATAAACCTCCAGACTAAAAATGTACTCAGCAGCACTGAAAAGGCTTGGTGTTTCTTTAACAGTTTTACAGCATCAGAACTTCGTTTTTCTTATCCAAGCCTCATTATAAGCTGCACAGAAGAAAACTGCCCGGGCATTTTTCCCCTGATGCTGTGCAAAGCATGATGGGATTTCTGATGTTTTTGTTCTCAATCTGCTGTTTTTGGACCACATTTTTTTTTAATTTTTAATTTGAGATTTGAAGCCTAGCGCGCGCAGCTGGGAGGGGAGATCAGGACACAGGAAAGTTGGAACTATGTCGCATGCTCCTTGTCACCTCCTTTCAACCAAAAAGATGGCCGCCCCCCCTGACAAAGATGGCTGCCCCCATGAAATCACAAACATTTGCCTGTTCTTTTAAAACAGGGTGGGTAAGAGATTATATTACCCATCTATTTTAATTAACATAACTAATGTAGCTTAATGACAGCATGTTTGTTTAGGCTGAAGTTCCCCTTTAAATGATCCCACATCATTTTTTTTTAATTTCCCACCATCTGAACATAAAAAAAAAAGTTTTAAAAAATAGGAAAAGATTATCTTTTCCCACTATCTTTTTAACATATCCTGCAAATGTGGTGTTTCTAGGATGTAAGGGGGCTTTGCTATTAACCTCTAAAGTCGTCGGGTTTTGCTTCATTAACTAACTGTCATTTACCACATTTAAATGTAATTTTTTTCCTCTGAAATTTTTAAATTCATTTTTCTCAAAAACTATAAGGTATTTTTGAAAGAAAAAATTCCTCTTGTTCCCACTGTTATTCTTAACATATCTGGCAAATTTAGTGTTTATACCTTGTAAGGGGCTTTGTTATTAACCGCTAAAATCGGCAGGTTTTGGCAGATTTTAAATATTTTTTCCTTTTGAAATTTTAAAATCGATTTTCTCAAAAACGAAATGTTCTTTTTTAAGGTTGTAGCCACATCTCGCCTTTATAATCCATGCAATTTTGGTGATTGTAGCCAGTGGTGCTCAAATACCCCTTTTAAAAATTCGAATTTGGTCGAATTCGAATAGTAAATTATTCGAGGTCAGTCGAATATTCGAGTCGAATATTTTTTACTATTCGATTCGACCTCGGACTTCGAGCTCACTATTCGAGTCGGTATTCGAGCTCACTATTCGAGCTGACTATTCGAATTGGCCCAAAATAGCTTCCAACACTTGTTTTGAGGGTGAATGATGCAAGAAACATCTTTTTTTCCAAGTAACAACAGCAAGTGATTATGTGGGGATGTTCCTTTAAAAAAAAATGTGGAAAGAGAAGTTGTGTCCTTAATTTGGTTCAGTAGTGTAGTGTTACTGTATATACTTGTTCTTCTTCTTCTTTATCTTTCTTAATCTTCTTCTAGATCTTCTTCTTCTTCTTCTTCTTCTTCTTCTTCATCATCTTCTTCTTCTTCTTCATCTTCATCTTCTTCATCTTCTTCTTCATCTTCTTCTTCTTCTTCTTCATCTTCTTCTTCTTCTTCATCTTCTTCATCTTCTTCATCTTCATCTTCTTCATCTTCATCTTCTTCATCTTCATCTTCTTCTTCATCTTCTTCATCTTCTTCATCTTCTTCATCTTCTTCTTCTTCTTCTTCATCTTCTTCTTCTTCTTCTTCATCTTCTTCATCTTCTTCTTCTTCTTCTTCATCTTCTTCATCATCTTCTTCTTCTTCTTCATCTTCATCTTCTTCATCTTCTTCTTCATCTTCTTCATCTTCTTCTTCATCTTCTTCTTCTTCATCTTCTTCTTCTTCATCTTCTTCTTCTTCTTCTTCATCTTCTTCATCATCTTCTTCTTCTTCTTCATCTTCATCTTCTTCATCTTCTTCTTCATCTTCTTCTTCTTCATCTTCTTCTTCTTCTTCATCTTCATCTTCTTCATCTTCATCTTCTTCTTCTTCATCTTCTTCTTCATCTTCTTCTTCATCTTCTCCTTCTCCTTCTTTTTCAATATCGTCTTCTTCTTCTTCTTCACGTATTTCTCTTTTCAAATTTTTTTTTAAAGAAATGCAGCTATTTTTGAGCGTAACAAATAGCTGGTGGGCGCACGCATGTTGGAAGCGCCATTGTATGTGCTCCCTGGCAGTGGAAACACAAAGACAGCAGGAGGTAAATTCAGCAGCAGGAGGAGGAGGATGAGTGTGTGGCAGCAGGCAGTCAATGAGGCAGGCAGCTCGCCGTGACATAATAGCCCTGGTACCTAGCGGTGATACCAGGGCTGTAAATAAACACAACAGGAGGTCCCAGACAGCGGTCGTGCAGCCCACATTGTGTCCAATACACAACTGGGACAACACAGTTTTCAACCCGGGCACCTCAGAAAAATTAAACCTTTTTTTTTTTTTATTGGTTTTTTTTGGTTTTGGTTTTACAACCAATATAGCTATTGTTTTGACGTAATAGCTGGTGGCAGAGTGGCAGCAGAAGGTAATTCTGTGTACCCTGGCAGTGGGAAACACAGACAGACAGCAGCAGCAGGAGGAATGGAGGAGCAGTGTGAGCAGCTATTGTTGTGACGTAATAGCTGGTGGCAGAGTGGCAGCAGACGGTAATTCTGTGTACCCTGGCAGTGGGAAACACAGACAGACAGCAGCAGCAGGAGGAATGGAGGAGCAGTGTGAGTGTGGCAGCAGGTAGGCAGCGTGACATAATAGCCCTGGTACCTAGCGGTGATACCAGGGCTGTAAATAAACACAACAGGAGGTCCCAGACAGCGGTCGTGCAGCCCACATTGTGTCCAATACACAACTGGGACAACACAGTTTTCAACCCGGGCACCTCAGAAAAATTAAACCTTTTTTTTTTTTTATTGGTTTTTTTTGGTTTTGGTTTTACAACCAATATAGCTATTGTTTTGACGTAATAGCTGGTGGCAGAGTGGCAGCAGAAGGTAATTCTGTGTACCCTGGCAGTGGGAAACACAGACAGACAGCAGCAGCAGGAGGAATGGAGGAGCAGTGTGAGCAGCTATTGTTGTGACGTAATAGCTGGTGGCAGAGTGGCAGCAGACGGTAATTCTGTGTACCCTGGCAGTGGGAAACACAGACAGACAGCAGCAGCAGGAGGAATGGAGGAGCAGTGTGAGTGTGGCAGCAGGTAGGCAGCGTGACATAATAGCCCTGGTACCTAGCGGTGATACCAGGGCTGTAAATAAACACAACAGGAGGTCCCAGACAGCGGTCGTGCAGCCCACATTGTGTCCAATACACAACTGGGACAACACAGTTTTCAACCCGGGCACCTCAGAAAAATTAAACCTTTTTTTTTTTTTATTGGTTTTTTTTGGTTTTGGTTTTACAACCAATATAGCTATTGTTTTGACGTAATAGCTGGTGGCAGAGTGGCAGCAGAAGGTAATTCTGTGTACCCTGGCAGTGGGAAACACAGACAGACAGCAGCAGCAGGAGGAATGGAGGAGCAGTGTGAGCAGCTATTGTTGTGACGTAATAGCTGGTGGCAGAGTGGCAGCAGACGGTAATTCTGTGTACCCTGGCAGTGGGAAACACAGACAGACAGCAGCAGCAGGAGGAATGGAGGAGCAGTGTGAGTGTGGCAGCAGGTAGGCAGCGTGACATAATAGCCCTGGTACCTAGCGGTGATACCAGGGCTGTAAATAAACACAACAGGAGGTCCCAGACAGCGGTCGTGCAGCCCACATTGTGTCCAATACACAACTGGGACAACACAGTTTTCAACCCGGGCACCTCAGAAAAATTAAACCTTTTTTTTTTTTTATTGGTTTTTTTTGGTTTTGGTTTTACAACCAATATAGCTATTGTTTTGACGTAATAGCTGGTGGCAGAGTGGCAGCAGAAGGTAATTCTGTGTACCCTGGCAGTGGGAAACACAGACAGACAGCAGAAGGGCAGTACACAGCAGCAGCCCACTGTAGGTGTGAAATGTGTGGCTGCAGGCGACGTAATAGTCAAAGTGAACCAGGCTGGCTTAGTGAGCAGGAGCCAGGAGGTGGTAAAGGGTGGTAAGGCACATTAACGATGGTACTAAGTTCCGGCAGCCAGTTCATGTCCCCCTCTCGCCGACAACAGGGGCCAGGAACTCGCCTTCCACCCACGCCTGGTTCATCTTGAGAAACGTCAGTCTGTCCACAGACTTGTGAGACAGACGTGAGCGTTTCTCGGTGACCACGCCACCAGCTGCACTGAAGCAGCGCTCGGACAGCACGCTGGAAGGGGGGCAGGACAGCACTTCCAGGGCGTACTGCGCCAGCTCGCTCCAGATCTCCATGCGCTTGACCCAATACTCCATGGGATCAACAGGGGCATCGCTGTCAAGCCCGCTGTAGGACCCCATGTAGTCAGCCACCATGCGGGTCAGGCGCTGGCTGTGACCGGAGGAGGATGCTGCTGCATGCATCTCCTCTCTAGTCACTGCTGCCGGAGCCTCTACAGTCCTGTAGAGCTCGTGGCTGAGAGACAGCAGGTCTGTGGGGCGCTTGCTGCTGCTGGATGCAGGCACCTGCTGCTGCCTCTGTGCTGGCTGCTGGACAGTGGGGGTGGAAGGCTGGGGGAAGGCTTCCTCCAAGCGCTCAACAAGGGCCTGCTGCAAGCTCCTTATTTGTTGCGCTGGGTCTCCTCCTGCAGGCGGCAGGAACTGGCTCAACTTCCCCTTGAGGCGTGGGTCCAACATCATGCTGATCCAGATGTCCTCCCTCTGCTTCATCTGGATCACCCTGGGGTCCCTGCGCAGGCACGTCAGCATGTGCGCTGCCATTGGGAAGAGGCGGGCCACGTCTGCTGGCACATCGACGTCAGTGCTGTCCTCCTCATCCTCCTCCTCTGCTGCCTCATCCTCTCTCCACCCCCGCACCAACTCAGCTGCACTGCGCTGATCCCCCTCATCAGCAGCCAGGTCAGGGACCTCCACCAAGTCCTCCTCCTCCTCCCCCTCAGAGGTGGACTGTGCAGCTGCTTGCCGCTCCTGCTGGTCCAAGGCTGCCGCTCCCTGTGCCAGCAAAGCATCGAGTGCCCTGTTCAGCAGAGAAACCAGGGGCACCCACTCGCAGACCATAGCATGGTCCCTGCTCACCATGTTTGTGGCCTGCAGGAAGGGAGCCAGCACTAAGCACACCTGCTGCATGTGCCTCCAGTCATCATCGGGGACGATGGACGGGATGTTGCTGGTCTTGTCCCTTCTCTGAGCTGCGGAAACAGTGGCCAGGGCAAGGTAGTGGTTGACAGCGTGCTTCTGTTCAACCAGACGCTCCAACATCGCCAGGGTGGAGTTCCAGCGAGTCGGAACGTCAATGATCAGCCGATGGCGTGGCAGATCCAGCTCCTTTTGCACGTCTTCCAGGCTCGCACAGGCTGCAGCCGAGCGCCGGAAGTGACGCACAACGTTCCTTGCCGTTTCCAGCAGCTCGTCCATCCCCTGGTAGGTGCGCAGGAACTTCTGCACCACCAGGTTCAGCACGTGGGCAAGACAGGGGATGTGGGTCAGGTTTCCCCTGTCTATGGCAGCAACCAGATTGGCCCCATTGTCGGACACCACCTCTCCGACTCTGAGGCCTCTGGGGGTCAGCCAAATCCGCTCCTGCTCCTGGAGTTTGGCCAACACGTGGGCTGCCGTCAGCTTGGTCTTGCCAAGGCTGACCAAGTGCAGCAGCGCTTGGCAGTGGCGGGCCTTCACACTGCTGCTGAGGCGGGGGGTTTGGCCAGGTGTGGCGGAGGATGGCAGAGGATCGGAGGAACCCGCTGCAGTTCCCCTGACCCTGCGGGGTGGCACCACCCACTGTGTTGCTGCTGCTGCTGTGCCCGCTGCTGCTCTCCCATCCTCACCCCCTTCCACCAAGCTGACCCAGTGGACAGTGAAGGACAGGTAGCGGCCTGTCCCGAAGCGGCTGCTCCAGGAGTCCATGGTGACGTGGACCCTTTCACCAACCGCGTGCTCCAGCCCTCGCTCCACATTGGCCATCACAAAGCGGTGCAGTGCAGGAATGGCCTTGCGGGCGAAGAAGTGTCTGCTGGGGAGCTGCCAGTCTGGGGCTGCACAAGCAAGCAGCGCCCGCATGTCGCTCCCCTCCTGCACGAGCGTGTACGGCAGGAGTTGGGAGCACATGGCCCGTGCCAGCAAGCCGTTCAGCTGCCGCACGCGACGGCTGCTGGGAGGCAGAGCCCTAACCACCCCCTGGAAGGACTCGCTCAAAAGGCTCTGGCGTGCCTTTTTGCTGGCACGGGAATCAGCAGACGGAGCAGAGGAGGCCACTGAGGACTGGCTGCCAGAACAGGCCTCAGTGTCGGCGGCAGGAGTTGCAGAGGGGGGAGGAGCAGGGCGTTTCCGCACTCCTGCTGGTGCTGCTGGAGGAGCAGGAGGGCGGGTGGCTGCTGTTGCTGCTGCTGCTGCTGAAGGCTGTGCAGTGATGGGATTGGTGCCACTGCCAGCACCAGATGCCTTCAGCCTCTGGAACTCCTCATGCTGGTGGAAGTGTTTCGCAGAAAGGTGGTTGATCAGCGAGCTGGTGCTGAACTTCAAGGGGTCTGCACCTCTGCTCAACTTCCGCTGACAGTGGTTGCAAGTGGCGTACTTGCTGTACACTGTGGGCATGGTGAAAAACCGCCAGATTGGTGACAAAAACATCCCCCTACGGCATGGAAGCGCTGCTGCCTGTTTCCCTGTGGTGGTTGGGGGGGGGGGGGGGGTCTTGGGTGCGGCTGGTGGTGGTACTGGCTGATGCTGCTGCTGCTGCTGCTGAGCCTGAGACACCAGCAGGCTGTGGGACGCTGCCAATGCTTGCAATGATGCGCCTCCTTGCAAGGCCCACAACCGCATCCTCCTCCTCCTCCTCAGAGCTGCTGAGGACGACATCCTCTGGATGTGTTGGCACCCAGTCTCTGTCTGTCACCGGGTCATCATCATCATGCCCCTCCTGAAACATGTCCTGCTCTGATGATGACCCCCCAAACTCCTCTGCTGATGCATGGATGGGACGCTTGACTGTCGCCACAGTCTTGCTGTCCAATCCCTCCTCCCCCAAAGTGCCCATCAGCATCTCCTCCTCCAAATCGCCAACAACAGCATTCAATTGACTCATCATGCCTGGGGTCAAAAGAGTGCTGAGTGACAGGTCGGCGACTGACGGTGAACTGGCCTCCTCCCCAGGCCCTGCTGGGCGGCTGCTGCGAACAGGGGTGGTGGTGGTGAGGGTGGAGGCCTCGGATGCAGAGCTGATGGCGGGCTGCTCATCCTCCGTCATGAGTTGCACCACAGTGTCTGCATCCTTTTCCTCAATGGGACGTTTCCGACCCGGCTGGAGGAAAATGGGAGCAGGTGCTACACGCTGCTGCTGCTGTGTCTCTGCAGCGTGAGTTGCAGATGCTCCTCCTGGGCGGCGCCCAAGGCGTCCACGGCCAGTGGCTATGGGAGGAATGTTAGCCACTGACGCTGCTGCTGCTGCTGCGGAACTGTGCATGGTGGCGCGCCCGCGGCCGCGGCTTGCCACAATGCTGCTCCCTCTCTTCCTGATTCCCTTGCTGCCCTTCCCCTTGCCCAAACCGCGCTGGCTGCCACTTCCAGACATCTTCAATGTTTTGGGCGTATAGACAAAAGTTTTGTAAAAGGGCGGGTGAAAAGTGGGGTACTTTAATGGAGTGGGTTGGTTGGTGAGGTGACTGAGTGAGTGTCCCCTAGTACAGTAAGTAAGTATTAACAGTCAGGAAGTACAACTAGCAGTTACAATAATCAGTAGTAGTAATCACAAGTAAATTTAGTGTGTGTACACTCAGACAGTGAGTGCACGCACGCAGGAGCTAGTAGCCTATGGACACAGTGACTGAGTGTCCTAGACTCCTAGTACGGTAAGAGTAAGTAAGTAGTAACAGTAAGTAGAACTAACTAATAACAATAATCAATCAGCGATCAGAAGGAAATGGAGTGTGGGTGTGTGTACACTCAGACAGTGAGTGCACGCACGCAGGAGCTAGTAGCCTATGAACACAGTGACTGAGTGTCCTAGACTCCTAGTACAGTAAGAGTAAGTAGTAACAGTAAGTAGAACTAACTAATAACAATAATCAATCAGCGATCAGAAGGAAATGGAGTGTGGGTGTGTGTACACTCAGACAGTGAGTGCACGCACGCAGGAGCTAGTAGCCTATGAACACAGTGACTGAGTGTCCTAGACTCCTAGTACAGTAAGAGTAAGTAGTAACAGTAAGTAGAACTAACTAATTACAATAATCAATCAGCGATCAGAAGGAAATAGAGTGTGTGTTGTGTGTGTACACTCAGACAGTGAGTGCGCACACGCAGGAGCTAGTAGCCTATATGAACAGTGACAGTGAGTGTCCCTACGGGTACAGTAAGAGTAAGTAGTAAGTAAGTACAACTAACAATAATCAATCAGTAATCAGAAGGAAATAGAGTGTGTGTACACACAGACAGTGAGTGAGTGCACACACGCAGGAGCTAGCTAGTAGCCTATAAACAGTGACAGTCAGTGAGTGTCCTACTCCTAGTACAGTATAACTACAATACTATTAGTAAAGGACAGCAGAAATACTGGTATAGATGATGAGAGAAATAAACAGAGGACAGCTGCCCACAGAGGCAAGGCCCCCCTGAGGCCTAAACCTGTAAGCTTGCAGCAGCTGCCTGTCTCTAATGTAACACACAAGCTACTAACTAAAATACAATGTCTATCTAAATAACAACAATACAGGTGTATATGGCAGGTGTAGGTGAGCAAAAACGCTAGGTAAATGAACACAATAGAGCACTTGCTAAGCCAAAGCACAAAGGAGCAGATCTCTCTCTGTACAAGTCTCAGGCAAGCATGGAAAACCCGAACATGGCGGCCGCTATTTATAGGGTAGGGGCTGGCCAGGGTCCCCCTCTGTGATTGGCTGCCGTCAGAGGGCCTGGGAGCCCTCTGATTGGCTCTAAGCACATCAATCTGGGCTATGACGCTATTCGAGCTCGGTACCGAGCTCGAATAGCGCCGGTTTGCTCGAATAGCTCGAATAGTGAATGGGCTATTCGAGTGTTCTCGAATAGCCCATTCGAATAGCTACAGCTATTCGGAGCTCGAATACCGAGCTCGAATAGCTGAAAAAGAGCTCGAATATTCGAGCTACTCGAATATTCGAGCTCTGCTGAGCACCACTAATTGTAGCACATATGGGAGCTTTGCTATTAACGTTAAAGTCTAATCCGTGATCACGGATTCTACATGCAATCACTTTTCAAATCCGAATCACGACCACGGCCTATCTGGAATTTGGTACTGCCGTGGCCAGATTTGCTTAAATCGTGATTAGGGGTATCCGAGCAACACTGGATGCACATTGTATACATTTTGGATACAGATCAAGCAAATGCATCAGAATTAGGCCCCATTCACACTCTGCGTTTTTAGCCCGCAATTTGTACTTTGCTGATTGCTGGCGATCAGCAAAGCGCTGCTGCACAAGTAATCCTATGAGATTGCTCTCACTTCAGCGATTGCAGTGCATTGGCGATTTTTGCCGATTGCAAACACGCTGCATTCAGCATTTTCCTGGCGATTGTGTTGCGGATCTCAGTCACTAGAATGAGTCGCAAAATACAATAACCAAATTAAACAGGAAACCATTGATTCTCAAAAGAATACGGGGTGCAGTGCGCACACCACAACAACAAGCCACCGCCCACACTAAGCTGCCACCCAGATCTTGTCAGACTTGTCTCACAGGAAGCTGAAAGCCTAAGGTCTCTTTTACACTTAATGCGATGGTAAGCGTTAGTTTGCATTTTTTTCATTGCAATGCATTGTGAAAAAGATTTCAGTTATAACGCATATAGTGGGAACTGTGCCGTAGGAAAACATGGGCATTATGTTGAAAATCAGTTTTCTTTCAGTTATAACTGAGAGCAACTGATTAAGTGTAAAAGGGACCTTAGGGCCCCCTTTTTTTTACTATATCAGTTGCTGTCAGTTACTGTCATGAACTTATGGAGTCATCACCATTTTTAAAATGGAGGACAGAGAATTCTATCGATCACAGTGGACAAACAGGAGAAAGAGATTGATAAGTAGACTACGCGGTAGGTAAATATGACGTGTATGTTAATTTTGACTTTTATTTTTCTGTTTGCTTTAATCCTGCCACAAAATGCTAAGTATGACTGTAATTTAACTTCAAGCTTTACATTAGTTTAACTTCTGGTAACACATTTACAGGAGCACTGCCAGGAGAACTCCGGGAGATCCCATCTACACATGGAAGAACTGACACTGTACTTCCAAAGAAGAGAAAATTGAATTTTCATGGTAGTGTTTATTTTAGACTTCAAAGTGATATGCCTTTTTATAACATCCTCTCAGCCGAACAGCTCTAGATCCTGGAAGACTAAAATATCGTAATAAAATTCCTCCATCTGTAAAAGAAAACATTCCAACCGTCTCGCATATTGATGTTTCAAAAAAAAAAAAAAATGTAATTATTTGTCTTCCTCTCAATTCACTCTGACTTTTATGTGATAGAAACAATAAAATATGTTTTCCCATTAATACTGTATTTGTCTGTTAAAATTCAGTATTTTGCTAAAATAATGCAAAACGATCCTCTTCGACAATGCAGGACAAAAACAAAGCAAGAGGAGGGGTTCCAAAGGGGCGCTGAAATGACGGAAGTACCGAGAAAACCTGCAATGTAAAACTGACATTCCAAAGACTCAGTGTAAATGATAAAATATTTATAACCTGATTAAAAAGCAACATTCAGCAAAACTGCCAATTCTCACAGAAACTGCTAAAAATACAACAGAGTTATGTAAAAGCTCTCCAGGCACAACACCCAGAGGGATTATAAGTGGAATTCATAAATAGGCAGGGGATGACCTTGTAACAAAATAAGGGGTGGGCCACCTATACTAACTATCGTGTTTAGAATCAAATCAAATTGGCGCAAACAATGCCAGCTGTTAATTGACCAGCAGGGCAGAGAGACAAGCTTCTCTAGCAATAGAGGCAGTGATTTCAATGTGCATTCCACCTCCCCCATCCCCAATTAAGTCAGCGCAGTTGTAGGTAACAGGTGTGGTCTTAGGGGTTATCCCCACCCCCAGTTTAGATAGCCAAATGTTCCCCCAGTTTTAGACAGCCAGCCCCCTCCCCAGTCCAGATAGCCAGATGAGCCCCAAATGCCCCCGCCCCCCATCCATATGCAGAGTCACGACCAGAGCTGTAAAAGTGTTTCTATTCTAACCTCTCCTCTCTGCACTGTCCGCCTAGAGGCTTGTGCCTTCCTAGCCTTCCTCAACCTGGCCCTGCTGACTATCACTGAGGTCGATGTATAGTATTTAGTAGGGATGAACAATGAGATTCAGCATTATGCAAATTGGGTATGCAAATGTATGCAGCTTGAAAATGAATGAATGTGCTGAGGTAAAATTTGATTGGTCCATTTTCAAGCTGCATAGATTTGCATACACAATTTGCATAATCGTGCATCAACTTTCAATTATTTGCATCTCACTGAACATTTCTAGTATTTAGCCACTTAAGCTCTCAATCGTTTTCACTTTATGCATCCGAGCAAAGTTCACCTCCCATTCATTAGCCTATAACTTTATCACTACTTATCACAATGAACTGATCTATATCTTGTTTTTTCCACCACCAATTAGGCTTTCTTTGGGGGGTACATTTTGCTAAGAGCTACCTTACTGTAAATGCATTTTAACAGTAAGAATAAGAAAAAAAATGAAAAAATTCATTATTTGTCAGTTTTCAGCCATTATAGTTTTAAAATAATACATGCCTCCATAATTAAAACCCACGTATTGTATTTGCCCATTTGTCACGGTTATTTCACCGTTTAAATTATGTCCCTATCACAATGTATCGTGACAATATTTTATTTGGAAATAAAAGAGCATTTTTTCCATTTTGCATCCATCACTATTTACAAGCTTATAAAAAAAAAAATAGAGAGAAATATTTCATCTTTACACAGATATTTAAAAAGTTTAGACCCTTAGGTAAATATTTATGTGTTTCTTTTTTTTAACAGTAATGTTTTTTGTTTTTTTTTATTAAACATTTTATGTGGGCATTTTTGGGAGGGTGGGATATGAATAGTGTTTTATTTGGGGAAATATTTGTGTATTGTAATGTTTTTTTACTTTTAGATGTAGTTTTACTTTTTGGCCACAAGATGGCAATCTTGAGTTTGTTTACATGACGTCACTCTAAGCGTACAATGTACGCTTAGAGGGACATAGCTTCAGAAAAAGCGTAGCTTCCGAGAGAAGCTGCCGCTTTTTCAGCGGGGGAGAGGAATCAGTGATTGGGCACCATAGCCCAATGCATTGATTCCTGAGCTACCGAATCCGTGGCCGGGAGTGCGCGTGCACTCGGGCGATCGGCCGCGGGACCGCGCATGTCCTCCTTGATGTTTTTATACGTCAAGGAGGACAAAGTGGTTAGTGATGAGTGAATATGGCCATTTTAGTTTTGCCTTAATTTTCAGAAACTGACACATTTATGCATAAATGAGATTATTTGCCAAACTCCAGGTACCCAAAATTGCTCCTGCAAAACTGAAAAACTTGTAAGATTCTCACACCCAGCTACCTTTTACGTTACTGGGAATAGTGTGAAAACACCCAGTGAGTAGCAGTTCTGTGGATGGAAATGTTTAGTTAATGGTAGAAGTCAGAAGAGAATGACTTAACTGCTTCCAACTAACAGAAAGGCTATAGTAACTAAGCAAAATAGTGATGAGGAAAAATACATTCCAGAATACTCAACATGTCTAACCATGTTGGGTTGTCTGCCAATAACATAAAGCTGAGGCTGCAGTGGCCACAGGTTCACAAAAGTCACTTGTTGAAGGTACAATTCAAAGAACCCCAACCTGCCTTCTGTCAGCACTCCAGACTGATGGTGGTCTGGGACGTTGTAAATTGGGAGATTCGTACATGACAAATATGCAAAAATTGCCTAATGTAATCATGTCTACATGACCATAATTGACCATAAAATGTTTCCAATGTCTTGTGGAATCCATGCCTGCTTCAGTATAGTGCTCTTAATAAAGCGCTCATGACTGTAGATGTATGGATAAATCACTTGCTTTGGTTATTAAAGAGTCTAGCCTAATTGGGACTCATTATGCACACATTAATTGCTCAAGTTACAACAACTCGCACCTTCTGCACCACCTAATTTGAAGAATTAACATCTCTATAATGAGTCTCAATTAGACTACCCACTTTGATGCCTGAAGTAAGTTATCCATACATATTAATATCTTGGTATACTATTCATTACCTCATTTGACTTTAGAAGTCACTTGGATGGGTGACAAACTATTGTATAGAACATAAAAATAGAATGTCCACATAAAATTACCTTATTTCCTTTGGATATTGTCTAAAAACAATGGGAAATAAGTTGTTTCGACAAATGGTTAATTGATCCAGGTGTCAAAGTGTGTCTTTCAACCATTTCAATTGACATGTAGGCCAGAATGTAAACTAACTCGCTATAAAGGCCCAAACACACACCTGATTTAAGTCGGCTGAGGCGCCCATAACAACTGCCTCAGCCGATAATCAGGCGTGTGTACGGCAGCCCTCGACCCCCAACTCTACTCACTCCCAGTGACACTGATACCCTGCCAATCTCATTGTTTGTGCCGGCCACTGTGGGACGCCACATGTTGTTTTTCCTCCGTCCCCCCCCCCCCCCCGTGCCATAGCAACACAACGCGTATTCAGCTACACAGCTGACACGTGTGTGTGCAGCCTGCCCCAGGGATGTCACCCAATGGGTGTCATCCAATCCATTAAACCTTTAGACACAGAATTCCCTTCTGTGAATTTTAACCAGCGCTAAAAATGTGTTTTTAATGAATGGCCAATCTGCCCATCTCAGAAATGTCAAGCTCCCCTGTGGAGGATACTATAAGACTATAAGCCCACTGACACAGAGTAATGTCTATGGTTGTAGATTTCGGCATCAACATGCTACGAATATGCCTTGTTTTTCCATGCATGGACCACCTCTGCCAAGAATCCACCATGTGTACAACATCCCTCGACACCCCTCGGTCACTCGGCAAGCAATTAGCCTAGTGTATTGCTTTTACCAAGCGATGGGCAAGAGCATTGTTCTGCCGGCTAACAAGGCCACTCTACAGCCTAAGCCCTGTAAATGTCACCCGCCGCATGCCTCATACGTGTGTATGAGGCTTAAGTTGTGTGTGTGTGTGTAAGTGTGTGTGTGTCTGTGTAAGTGTGTGTGTCTGTGTAAGTGTGTGTGTGTGTGTAAAGGTGGCCACACACCATACAAGTTTTTAAATATCTGTTCAATTTAAGAATTGCAATCAATTTTTCAGACTGATTGTAACATTTCAAAAATATGACGAATGTACCACACACCTATGTTATATATAAAAATTATTGGAAACTCAGAGAAAATTGCTAGGGTGTGTATATTAATAAATTAACAATCCAACACACACCATACAATCTTTAGTAGAAATTGAAGAGAAATATCTGGCATTCCGGATTGATTTAAAGAGAACCCGAGGTGGGTTTGAAGAATATTATCTGCATACAGAGGCTGGATCTGCCTATACAGCCCAGCCTCTGTTGCTATCCCAAACCCCCCTAATGTCCCCCTGCACTCTGCAATCCCTCATAAATCACAGCCACGCTGCTGACAAACAGCTTGTCAGAGCTGGCTGTGTTTATCTCTATAGTATCAGTCTGCTGCTCTCCCCGCCTCCTGCAGAACTCCAGTCCCCGCCTGCATCGCTTCCCTCCCTGCTGATTGGAGGGAAGGGACGGGGGCAGGGACCGGAGCTATGCAGGAGGCGGGGGAGCAGCTGAGACTGACACTACAGATGTAAACACAGCCTCCCAGCATGGCTGTGATTTATGAGGGATTGCAGAGTGCAGGGGGACCTTAGTGGGGTTTGGGATAGCAACAGAGGCTGGGCTGTATAGGCAGAACCAGCCTCTGTATGCAGATAACATTCTTTAAACACACCTCGGGTTCTCTTTAACCCCCTTGCATACAATTCTGGCGGCAAGGGGGCAGCGCAACACTTTTTTTAAATTTATTTTTTTAAAATCATGTAGCGAGCCCAGGGCTCGCTACATGATAGCCGCTGACAAGCGGCATCCCCCTATCCACTCTGATCGCCTTAGGCGATCAGAGTAAGCAGGAAATCCCGTTCAGAACGGGATTTCCTGCTGGGCTTCCCCGGTCGCCATGGCGACCGGGCGGGATGACGTCACCGACGTCATGGACGTCGGGACATGAGAGGGAATCCCGATCCACCCCTCAGCGCTGCCTGGCACTGATTGACCAGGCTGTGCAAGGGGTCTGGAGGGGGGGGGGGGCGGTCGGCGGGTAGCAGCGAATTGGCGGCGATCGGAAACTGCACGCAGCTAGCAAAGTGCTAGCTGCGTGCAGGAAAAAAAAAATTGAAAATCGGCCCAGCGGGGCCTGAGAAATCCTCCTACGCAGGTTACCCAGAGCTGAGCTCGGGATAACCGGCAAGGAGGTTAAATAAAAAAAAAACGAGAAATCTGATCGGATTTTTCGGTCGAATGAAAAAAAAGCTTTCGATTTTTTCGAGAGATACGGTCATTTTTATCGAATTACTGTAAAATCGGATCATTTTATTGTATCGTGTGTGGCCACCTTAAAGAAACACTGCAGTAGCAACACAATTGCCAATCACTAATCTCTCAGTAACGCATTATGTGCCAATGGGCCTGATGCACAAACCGCCAGTAATATTTCCATGCACAGCCAGAGTGCTCTGTGTTGCACAATGAGAGTGGCCCACTGTACATGGGTAACTTGAGCATTGCTATGGTAACGCGTGCTAAGTAAGTAACTTAATGCACATTGCCATAGCAATTCTCGTGTTACTCATGTATAGCTACAGTAAATCAGGAATTCCCGGGCGCACTCCCCTCTTGTCATCTAACGTGCATAACGGTCAGTCCACCAGAGCACCAGACAGGACAACCAATAGTAGACCCAGAAATACCAGCACGTAGCAATTGCCTACTATCAAGTAGGTCATTGGATGGACTGTGGGAGCTTTTGTCTCCTATCTATTGCCAGGAGCTTGTAATACTAATTGCACTGTGTGTGGAGATCTTTTGCAATAAAGGCATGAAGATTTATTTGCAATTTGAACAAAGTGTGCTGGTCTTTCTGCTTCACCCATGTACAGCTAGTTACACTAATTGTGCAACGCACTGTACTCTGCTTGTGTTAATACTGGTAATATTGCCACACACTGCATGCGCACAGCAATTTTATCGGCGATATGTGTATCGGGCTAACTGTGGGTTCTAAATTCTGACACATAATAACTGACAATACTTTAAAAGTTCATCACAGAAGATATCCAGAGCTTTCACATTTTCTCCAGCTCACCAGAATCTTAGGGCAGAGGCATACTTTTTGCACCGGCATGTTACAAACGAGTAGGAGGGAAAGAGGAAGCTTCTACTTTTGAGACAAGCTGAGATATGAGTTACTGGCAGCTGCTATTCCACTTTCCTCCACGTTAGCAATTCTGCCCAAGTCTGAAGCCGCCTGCCACAATGCCAATGTGCACAGAGAGCAGGGTGGCGGCTGTACAGGGGGCTGGCAGCAGAGTACCGTGGTCAGGCGGTCAGATGCTCACCTGATCTCCCTGTACTGCAGCATTTGCAAACTTGCAAATGCTGCATCAGTTTGGTCTGCTGCTTTGGTGCCCTTGCTCTTGTGGTGCCCTAGGCCATGGCCTAGGTGTCCTTGGCCTAAATCCAGCCCTGGTTACAGACCAACGCAAAAGTGTGCTCAAGCTCTTATACCCCAATGATGCAAATCATGTAAATATGTTACACTTGTATATATATATTTTTTTAAAGCAGGCATTTTCAGTGAAGATATTGGCACAGGGCATCATTGTGGCACAGGCCTTGACAAGACATCTCATCTGATACAGGTGACTTTGACTTCAGTTTTGGTTTAGTAAAGGAGGGTTGGGCACTGATAACAAGACTGCTGCCCCCCCTCAACTGGCCATTGCGAGTGTGTACGGCGTAAAGTCGGCGCACACAAACAAGTGCTGCCACTTACAGGACATTTCCCAGCGAAAAGAAACGACAAGTAATTTAAACTATGTTGTTCACACACATCAATATTCCAAACGACTGATCAATCAAAACATCGGTCAGGCAGTCGTGTTGCTGCACAGATTTTCCTCTGATTTGATAAAATGACCAAGTCAGAAGGTTGATTGGCCCGCAAAATAACCTGATGTAGGGGTACCTTTAAAGGGAACCTGAAGTGAGTAGAATTATTTAAAATAAACACACGACATAGCTGCAAATGAATATTACATACTTATCTCGCCATCGGTTCCTCTCAGAAGCTCACCATTTTCTTCTTACAGCGATCCCTTCCAGTTCAGACAATATTTTGTCAGAACTGAAATATACCAGTTGCTGTCAGTTATTTATCAGATTCTGTCAGTTACAATTGAATGTGCAAGGTAATGTCCATGTTTCCCTATGGCTCAAGTGAGTGATATAACAGTTTAACAGTGTGCTGACCAGGAAGCTGTTATGGGGTAATGGCCA
The DNA here is from genome assembly GCF_040937935.1 of Hyperolius riggenbachi. Lineage (NCBI taxonomy): Eukaryota > Metazoa > Chordata > Amphibia > Anura > Hyperoliidae > Hyperolius > Hyperolius riggenbachi. The sequence continues at coordinate 117,229,625 of NC_090647.1, read as the reverse complement.
TTTTCAAAATGGAGGACAGAGAATTTCATTGATCACAGTGGACAAATAGGACACGGGAGAGGAGAAAGAGATTGATGAGCAGACTACAGAGGAGGTAAGTATGACACCGGTCATTTATGGTTATTTTGACTTTTTATTTTCAGTTCAGGTTCTCTTTAAGGGCTGCAGAAATACAGATATTATCCACAAAAACTAATGTAGAATATTTCCAATGAAATCACACGTCAGGCACTTTCAGGAGCGCATACCCCAGAGAAAAAAAAGCAAATTCACAATAAAGACATGACTGCTTGCCTTAATCTTATTGTACTTTATAACTAAGAACACAATAGCCTGCTTATTTTTAAATGCTCAGAATAGCTCTCTGCTGAGTAAAACAGGGGGTTCCTTTTCCTAAGGATTACATTATTCAAAGGGTATTGATTCAGAATAAAATAGCAAATGAACTGCTAGTTTACGTATTAATCTAACCACAAAAGATTTTCAGAGTTTACACAAACAGACACAAACAAGTTAATTAAATGTATTAAATATAGTCTAACTACTTTTTTATTGCAAATACTAACATGGTAGTTGGTTGTTCTTTAGTCTGTCGATGAAAACATTAATGTCACGGAGAACAACCCTACTCTTGTAAACTGGTAGAAAGAATAACATGAAAATGGCTGTACAACAATTAAGTGGACATTTTTGAAGTGGAACTGACATAATACCAAAATTCTCATTGGCAGCAGTTATCCTACTTCACTTAGTCCCATCTGTGTGAGACTTCATCTTAGTTCATCTGTGTGAAAATCACAGCCCCCCCCCCCCCTCCTTGTCATGATCATCTAGTGTGGGAGCAACAATCTTGCATAGTAAAATGTAGCATCCAGTTTATTATGTAAACAGCACACTGCTATTTTAAGTCTGTCTATCTTAGTAGCTTGCAGACAGAAGCTCTCGCAAGTCTTACTTGCACTCAGAGATAAAAGAACAGTAGCCTTGGTAGTAGTAGTAGAATCAGTAGCCTTGGCAGATCAGTGTGGCAGCTCAGGTCTACTGTACAGAAAGGATCAGAAAGAATGTCTCTGGCAGTATTGTGAAAATTTCTTTGAACTACGGGTCGTACCTCACATTTTTGTCTAAGCTAATTCGCAAATTCCATTAAAATAAATTGGTCAACTTTGAGGCCCCTACACTTACTGCAGTGAGTCGTGTTATGGTACTCTCTGCACAATGTTGCAGTGGTCATTTCAGTCAATGAGACATGACACACTGCCTTCGGTGTGTAGCGATGGATGTCCGGACATCACAGAAGTAAATGCGCTATCTCATATTCCCGGAAGATAGACATTTACCTCAGTAGGGAAAATCCCCTGAATGGTCCAGGGGCTTCCGCGACCTTTTGGTAGTAGCCCTGGCTTCTGATATATACTGTATATATATATATATATATATATATATATATATATATATACATACATGTATATACTGTATATACATACACACAATTTAAGAGTAGTCAGTGCAAACAATTTTTTGCAACACATATGCAGTGCAATCAGTGAGGGTGCAATGATATACAACAGGTCAGTGTCTGCGACATTTCAATAAATGTGCAAACAATTTTTTGAAAACCTTTGAAGTGAAATCAGTGTTTGTGCAATGATATGGAACAGGTCAATGTCTTCAAAAATTAAATAAATGTGCAAAAAATGTTATGCAACACCTTTGCTGTGCAATGAGTGGTGGTGCAATGATATGCAACAGGTCAGTGTCTTCAACAATTACAAAGGAGCAACAATTTTTATCAAAACCTATGCGGGGCAATCGGTGGTGGGGCAACAATTTGCAACATGTCCGTGTCTTCAACAATTAAATACAAAGGAGAGTTAAAAACAACTAAACAACTGGACACCCAAGTGGGGTCGGGTTTATACATCTCCACCTATTGCCTTTAGTTGGTTGCCCATAATGTAACCTTTCTTTGTATTTAAATTTCCTCTGATACTTATCACCTGACCAGTGACATACTGCACCATTTGGGCTCCCATTGCCACTGTGCTTTTCGTTTTTAGGGGTGTTTGGTCACCCTCCACTACAGTTTAACAATTACATATCAACAGAACCCATCATTAGCCTAGAGGCTAATGGCACGTCTGTACTGACTTAGTGGCTTAGTTGTAAATGAGGTGGCTAAGCATAGGTTTGTATACCTCTGCAGCCCAACCCCCACTGAAATAAAATGGTACTGGTTGTTACAACAAAGCACTGCTGGGGGGGGGGGGGCACTGTAGGAAGTGTGTGAGGGTGCACAGCATCTCTGACAGCTGCCATTTTGACCAGCAACACACTATATAGGCCTCAATTCACTAAAACAGAGGCGCCTGGCTCTTCTACTGACCACATGTTCTATTGCTCCGTTGTTATTGCCTGATGAAGCAGGATCAAACCTGCAAAACGCGTTGCATTGTCCCCTGGAGTTTGGAAATAAACTTGTTGTATTTTACAAGTATTTGACAAATACATTGGTAATTTTTGTGGCTGCTTGGAGGAGGTAAGTCCACCACTGCCTCCTCATGTTTTAAACTTTTTAGATTATTTTATCCTTTTGGCGCCTCTGTATCCATACTACGCTATATCAAGTCCACCCCTGGTGGAAGGGAGTTACCCCCCTTTTTCCTCATCAACGGAGAGTGACTTCTTAATCCTGAGTGGGGTCAGGTCTAATCTTCCCACCTGCCTATACAGTGGTTGCCTTGGAAGTAACCCCGCTTTGTGAGTATAGCTTATTACTCTATCATACTTCATTTCAACTACCAGTACATACTACACTATATTTGGCTCTTGGTGTCCCCACTCTGAGTTTAATTCCCTAAGCTTTATCAAACACTTTATCTAACGTTTGATAACTTACCTCATGAGTAAAATCTAATTTTGAATTCACTACGGCGTTATAGATTTATTGAACATCTTATCGATAAAACATTTGATAAATCTATAACACCTTAGTGAATTCAAAATTAGATTTTACTCATGAGGTAAATTATCAAACATTCGATAAAGCTTAGTGAATTGAGGTGAGAATAGGGGAAATTTATGTGTAGCCATCACAGACACTGTGTTTGCAGCAACAACAGTTTTGTGGAAATTCTCCTGCTCATCACCGATAGGAAACCTTGCTTCCCTTTTTTTCCCAAACTAAGCACTAATCAAGTCATTACAGCTGGCTAAATGTCACTTAGCATTTTCTGCTAGAAAACGTTTGCAACTGCTTATGTTTGTATATTCAAAAACAGAGCAAGAGGCTAAAATCATATCTGCCACAAGCTTTCCTAATGTACAGAGCTGACCTGGGCAGGATTGTGTTTTTTAACAACAGGAATGTAATTTTGTTTCATGAGGATGATAAATGCTACTGGTAGCAGCAACATCCCAAAATCTCCAGATAATCAGCAGCGATGCCTCTGTTCAGCCGCTCTGATTCTCATCATAGTGCTGGCTATTACGAGTTCTATCCATTCTGCATGCCGTCCCCATTCTCTGTAAATGTGACATCCGCGGTATGCAGGTTTACGCTACATTAGTTTGGAATTTAGCCTGAGAGCAGTGTTTTGATTCCTGCGACCTTGTAATCCTGCAAATTGAGACCTTTATATAGAATTAAATGTCTTATGTCTTAGATTATCATCAAACTAAGAAGGTTGCTTCCTTTTGTTAAAGTCAAACTCCGCACAAATGTTTTGCAGGGTTTGGATAGAGCAGGGAAGGGATTAAACTTTGGCAGATTTTTATGGCTGTTTAGAGACCCATTGGGGAGAAATTCATTAGTTTTCTTTTTCTCTACCCAGTGCTACAAATGACAGGTGGGAAGAAATCTCTCCAGAGCTGGGAAACAGAGAGAAATAAAGAAACATTTCTTTCTAAGAGAGTGGAATGGTTAGGCCCCTTCACACGACAGGAGAAAACACCGCATTTTCCGGTCCCTGCAGTGGACTAAAAGGAGGCAGCGTTAAACGAATGACCACGAGGTGAACATTCTGCATGTAGCTAGAAGCCTAGTGGGAAAGGTCATCGTTTGTTCCCATAGGCTTCCATTGCGCCTGATTTGCGGCATTTGTAGCACATTCGCTATACAGTTGCAGTAAAAATGTAACAGGTTAGGTCTTTGCTTCAAAAACACTTATTATCAGAATTCAATTCAGGTATAATCCTGCTTGCAGTAAAACAGGTGCAGACACTGGCAACATGAACCATCGACAAAAAAACCTCCAACTACCAAACCAGTATATGTTGCACACTATTAGCATAGAAAAAAATTCCTTGCCATACACATATTGCAAAAATAGAAAAATATTTTATTCAGAAATAGTAAAGCTAATATTAGCATATATCAGTGAGTGCCAAGCCAAACATGGAGTGCACCTGTATCACCCAGCCATTAGGTCTTTGCACCTGCGGTACACTGCATTCATGTTTATATTGACTGTGAATGTATCCTATTAATAACATAGGATGCATTCACAATCCAGTTTTAAACTCCTTATAAGGGCCAGTGCACACCAAAAATCGTTAGTAAAATCGCAAAACGCTCAGCACTTTTAGAAGTGATTCTTCTAGTCATGTGCCTAGAGATTTCTATTTAAACCTAGAGATTTCTATTTAAACCTAGAGATTTCTATTTAAACCTAGCGATTTTGGAAGCATTTTGATGTAGCAATTTTCTATTTTAAATACAGTAGAGCTGCAAGTGTACTTGTTGTGTATAAAAAACGCTTGGACAATCGCTCTGTTCTAGCGCTTTTCAGAGCGATTTCCACTTTCCTATACTTAACATTGAATCGCCTCAGAGATCAGCAGAAATGCTTTGTGTTTGGGAAAAAATCATATCGCTCTGGTGTGATCCATTGAATTCAAATACATTAGCCAAGCGCTTTTTAAAGCCCTAGCGCCCAAAAGCGCTCTTGCTGTGCACCAGCCCTAAGTGTTTTAAACTCCTTATATCAGTTTGTACAATGCTGTAGCATTTAACAGCAAAATATGTAATACAAAACAGTATTGTATGATTTGTTCATGAACAGTGTAACTCGATAAAGATGTTTGTTTACTTATATCAGTTTAGCCTATGAGAAGACACAAAGGTCTGCATACATTCTGATGCTGTCCTTAAAGAGAATCTGTATTGTTAAAATCGCTCAAAAGTAAACATACCAGTGCGTTAGGGGACATCTTCTATTACCCTCTGTCACAATTTCGCCGCTCCTCGCCGCATTAAAAGTGGTTAAAAACAGTTTTAAAAAGTTTGTTTGTAAACAAACAAAATGGCCACCAAAACAGGAAGTAGGTTGATGTACAGTATGTCCACACATAGAAAATACATCCATACATAAGCAGGCTGTATACAGCATTCCTTTTGAATCTCAAGAGATCATTTGTGTGTTTCTTTCCCCCATGCACTGAAGTTTCAGGCTGCTATTTTCTTCTTGCAAACAGCTTTGCCCTTGTTTGTAATTCCTCAGTATGTGAAAGCCCAGCCAGCTCAGAGGACGATTTATCCAGCTGATTAGAGCAGCTTCTCTCTTCTCTCTTATCTAAATAACACACAGGCAGTGTGCATAGAGGGGCCAGAAAGGGTGAGTTCATAGCAGAACCACAACACTGAAGAACTTGGCAGCCTTCCAGACACAGGCCGACAAGTCTGACAGGGGAAAGATACATTGATTTATTACAGAGACTGTCATAGTAGAAAGTGCTGCAGTTAGCCAGAACACATTAGAATAGCTTTTGGAATATGTAGGATGATAAAAAACAGGATGCAATTTTTGTTACAGAGTCTCTTTAAATGTAGTGCGCTGTAGTTATGGATAAGAGTGCATACACTGTACTGCCAGCTGATCCTCCTCTTCTGCTGTTCCTTACAGACTGTGTCCAAATGCTGGCAACAGATCCCTATCTGATACAGCTTCTGGGTACCTGCCTCTTTCAGTCACAGGAGCTCTGGACAAGGTTAGTGATGTGACTGGAAGGGATGGTTGCTGCAGCCAATCCAATGATAAGTGATTGGACTTGACTCTGGAAGCTCAATCCACTGCGGGAGAGCCAGTGCCGGTGCAACTCCTCCAAGCAGGCACACCACCCCTGCTCCACACAGTGATACAGAGTATAGTATAGTAGAAGGAGGCACTCCACAGGCAACAACATTGCGTTCAGTTTTATTGCATGTCGATACACACTACATGTTTCGGGCTCCACCTGATGAAGGGCGGAGCCCGAAACATGTAGTGTGTATCGACATGCAATAAAACTGAACGCAAGTTCTTGCCTGTGGAGTGCCTCCTTCTACTATACTATGGTTGCTGCAGCCATAGGAAAGCTCAATTAAATCCAAAATTAAAAAAAGACTAATTAATTGATTGACTAATTCTGAATGCAATCATGTTGATTAGCGTAAATTATAAGTATTACCTTGGGGACAGAAAAACTTGTTTTGCTTGCTGAAGCTCTGCACCTATCCACAGAGGTTAAGCAACACTTGACATGGAAATTAAAATTGAAATTAGGCATATATTGCTTTATTAAAATGGACCTGAACTCTTACACAGGACAGAAGGAAAACACAGAGAAATGCACCCTGTATGTATTTAGAGAGTTTAGCCTGTCTAATCCCCCCTCATCTGTGACTAATCACAACTGTAATTTGAGCAGCTAATTTGTAAACACAGGATGTAAACCCTATGTTTGCTTCCATGAAAGCAGGAAGTAGACACACTGCAGATTTATTGCAGGGTTTGTATCAGCTGTAACAAAGAAATGTTTTTTTTTATTTAAAGGTTATTATCTTTTAGAGCAGAGAGGAAGTTCTGAGTTCAGGTCTGCTTTAAACTTATCCCTGACACTCTCCATGCTGCTTTTTGTCTTCACAGTCCTTCCCATTCCCCGCTCCTGTTCTTTCCAGTCAAATAATCATCAGGAAGTGCCCATGGCTATTCAATGGCGAATCTAAACTGAGCACATGTGAATTCTAAATCGAGCATGACCAGTAAAAATAAGTGCTCATTCAGGAAAGAAAGAAGATGCGCATGAGTAGTTTCTTTCATGTGTGCGGTTTGGAACCATTGCATGCAGAGTTCTGATCTGCTCTGAGAACTTCAGGAGTTCCATGAACAGAAAGCTCAGTGGAATCGGGAATGGAAGGGACACGAAGACAACAAGCAGCAGGAAGCGTAAAAGACGCCAGTGCTCTTTCACCTCGCTACATTTATTTGAAAGTTTCGGCACACTCTAGGTGAGCTTTAAAGGGAACCTGAACCGAGTCAAATTATTTAAAATAAACATGAGGTACCTGCAAATGTATATTGCATACTTACCTTGCCGTCAGTTCCTCTCACAAGTCTTTCTTCTTAAAACTATTCTGTCCAGTTCTGACAAGATCTTGTCAGAACTTAAAGTGAATGGGAACCGCATTTAAAAAAAATGAGACAGATACTTACCCAAGGAGAGGGAAAGCTCTGGGTCCTATGGAGCCTTCCGGCTCCTCTCCTGGTCCCCTAGATCCAGTGCTGGCTAGCCCAGTAGCAGTATTTGACTAAATTAGTCAAATACTGCTTTACCCAGCCGAAGGAGGCTTCAGAAGTCTTCAGGGAGCCAGAGTGCTCCTGAAGAAGGGCGGCCCTGTACTGCGCCTACACAAGCACGCTCTCTTGCACGCTCACGCCTGTGCAGTATGGAGCCGCACGTCTTCAGGAGGACACGGCTCCCGAAGACTTCCAAATACCCTTTCGGCGGGGGATTGAAACGGGGGGGGGGGGGAGCCAGCACAGGATAGGGAGCACCGAGAGAGGAGACAAAAGGCACTATACAACCTAGAGCCTTCCCTCTTCTTAGGTAAGTATTTGCTTCATTTTTTAAAAAATGCGGTTCCCATTCACTTTAAATATAGCAGTGCTGTCAGTTATAATTGAAAAGACAACTGATGTGCAAGGTAATGTCCATGTTTCCCTATGGCTCAAGATGGCGATATTACAGTTTAACAGTGTGCTGACCAGGAAGCGGTTATGGGGTAATGGCCATTTTGAAAATGCAGGATGGAGAATTCCATTGATCACAGGACAAACAGGATGTAGGAGAGGAGAACGAGATTAATGAGTAGACTACATGGGAGGTAAGTATGACGTGTGTTATTTATTTTGACTTTTAATTTTCAGTTCAGCCTTCTCCAGCCTCTAGTATTGTGGGGTAACTAAGTGAGGATCATACAATCTGTTTAGGTCGGTGGAAGTGACGATATACTGTAAATGAGCTCAACGAGTCAGGATGATCATGTAATCTAATAGAATTAGAAGACAAATGAGATATGATTGAGTAAAAAGGACTGCATAGATATCCGTGCATAACTAGACTATAATTTAGTGCAGGAGAATCATTCCTATCTTTTCAACTAGGATGATGGTTGAATGTGACACATAGGTAGTGAATAATTTATACACTTTTGCTCTATAGAAAAGGGCATTATGGGAGTCTCCTTACACTGATCTCCCAACATGCCAGAAGATGTCTCTGGGTAATGATGAGCATATTTGACAGCCACCAACCCTTTCTGAACCTCTACAGGATGTGGCAGGTCTGTCGGCACAGCACGACCTCCGTTAGGTGGAAGACGATGTAGACAAATCTGCATCATCAGTCACCGTCTGGAACCTGTTGTCCTGCATATTTCACGAAGCAGAGTGACGCCTGTTGCCTATTTGACTGCTATAAAAGGCCGAGGCCTGACCCACTCCCGTGTAACCCTCTGATCAGGCCTCACTTTCCTGTAGAGCTCAGCCTAGCCTTCATTTTTTTTAATCACAACCATTCTGTATCGCTTCCATGGAATCTGCGCTGAGCAGCTGAGGAGTCAGCAGAGAGTGGTGGGGGATGGGTGTCGGCAGAAGCCTGGGTGCTCGCTGATAGGGAACTCCATTTAATTAAAGTGAACATTTGGAAATGCAAAGTCAGATGAAAAATGGATGCAATTGGATGTGATAAAAGTCAAACAGGTTTTTTGCTATATTCATTTAGAAACTAAGTAAAAGGATTGCCATAAAAATACCTAATTGGCATGCACTTTTCACATCAATTATATTTGAAGCCTCCTCCAGGCATGTGAATTTGTTGATTTCTATCTCTTGCCTTCCTCAGTCTCCTGCTCTCTGCGGAATCTCCAGTCTTTTAGAGCTTGTTGAGTAATGAATTGTGGCAGGACTTTGCCTTACAGTTTAGCCAATCATACGAGCACCTCTTATCTTTTACATGTTCACATCTGTGCTTCCTAAGCAAAAAGTCTGCTATTATTTAACACTTGGAGGTCTGCTTACAATGCTTGGCTAAATCCAGCTACATCTTTTCCTTGTCTAGATGTGCCATGAAGTCCCAACATCTGCCAATAACATTCTCATTGGTTATTAAAAGACCACTATCACGAATACATTAAAGCAGCAGTTGCAATGGAAACAGAGGCGCCAGTAGAGTAAAAATTGGTCATAGGTAAAATCAGATAAAAGTTGGGGGGCAAGGGTGGACTTACCTCCCCAAAACCAAACACAACCACAATGTATGGTTTAAACAAGATTTAACTCGTACACCAGAACAAATGCAAGGCGTTTCGTGGGTCTCTAGCCCGCTTCCTCAGGTAACAATAAAGATAGGAGTAACTCGGAAGTTGTGTAGCCAAGTACAGCGCTGTTAATTTGTAGGCATGGAAGTGACTGCTTCTGTCTGTACCCTGTTGAGAATATAGTAAACCTCACTGATAAGAATTTGTTTTAGGGTAGGAGAGAGGGAATAAAAAAATCAGTAACACCCTTTTGCCCCTTAAAGGATATCCAAGGTGATTAAAAAAACTAGCTTTACTTACCTGGGGCTTTTTCCAGCCCCTAGAGGTCACATGTGTCCCTTACAAAGTTTGGTCTTCTCGATGGTCCTGCCGGCAGCTTTAGAAGTATCAGCAACCCCCAGTGTTTTCTGCACATGCATGCACCCCCACCTGGCGCATATGCACCATGTCATTGGGAGCGTACTGAGCATGCACAGAAGACGCCAACCCATCAGGGTTCGGCAATACTGCAGAACCTGCCAGTGGGACCAGAGAGAAGACCGTAGCTGCGCCAAGGGACACATGTGACCTGTAGGGGCTGGAAGAAGCCCCGAGTAAGTAAAGCTAGTTTTTTTTAATCGCCTCAGATATTTTTTATTGTAAAATGGATCAGAAAACCCAACAGAGAGCTTAGAGAAGAGAAATCGCTGCAACGTCTCCTTACCATCCTGGAAACTGCCATATGAATGTGACAGCTGAGTTGCCAAATAATATAAGTAGTAATTGGGTACCACAATTCCACCAAGCTCTTTTGGGTGTTGTATCAGAGCTCAGGACAGTCAATGTCTCTGCTTAGCCCATATGAACCTAACTGTCATGATCGCTGCTGCAGCAAGTATTGCTGGCAGTAGTAGTGCTGCTGCTCAGGTAGTTCTGATCTCTTTCCATGCAAGCTGCATAGCTTTGTCTGCCTTTCCCTGCTGTCAGCTTGTGACTGATTATCATTCACCTGTGTGGGAATCTGCATGTCTGCTCCCATTGGATGACCTCAGTATAAAGATCTGCTTCCTGCAGGGTTTCCTCGGGCTATCATAGTTTCAGTGTAGCTAGTCTTGCTGTTGCTTCAGCCCCAGACCGTGTTTCTTGTTCTAAAGATACTTTGCTGGTCTTGCATCATATATTGGTTCATTGCCAATATATATGCATACCAGCACGTTTATTATTTTCCTTGTATTCGTGTTATGTTGATACATCAGTGACGCTGATATATACGTACACGACCTGTTTATATCCTGTGTTCAGTTAGTCAGTTTTCCAGCACGTTTTGGTAGTTTGCGCGTATCGTGATCACCCGTGCTGAGTTAGTATCCTGCTCCTGGTCCTGTTTGTGGATTGCGTTCATCTCTGCGAGGAGATAACGAATCCTTCTGAATCCTGTCCTGTTACCGTTTGTGGATTGCGTTCATCTCTGCGAAGAGATAGCGAATCCTTCTGAGTCCTGTTCCCTGTATTGCTCCAGTGCTAGTCAGTGTTCCTGCTTATGTCATATATCGGTTCATTGCCGATATATACATATGTTAGTCAGACGTTACAAATAGTTTCATTGATAGCTGTAATTGTAATACGCTAGGAAAACATACTTATTGTATATTTATCTGTGTTACGTTCATCTATCTTGATCCTGCTATTTCCTGACTATCCTGTCCTGTCTTTGTGAGGCACGCCATCGCTGCAAACGCATTGGCTGCCTCATTCCAGTCTGTCTTGTTGTGGACGCTTGCTGTCACTAAGTAGTGGCTAGTTAAGCAAGCGTTCATTCTGTCTACCTGCCCTGATCTCCTCAGTTCTGGTTTATGCGCTCAGCGCTACTTTGCGCTGAGACGTTATCACGAAAGTATTGTTTGTGGCTGTTCGGATCTGCACCGGCTCTGTGCGCCACAATCTCCTATTGGAGTCAGTCCTCTCCTCCACTAAACTGGGGATATCCTGATTCCTTGTGCTGGTGTGTGTACCTCCTTCACGTCAGCTTATGCATCACGTGCTGACCGTGGAGAATACACCTCCAAGCCTAACACTAGCTAAATGAGAATGTAACATAGCCAAAGCCAAGGAACGTAAACATACAGGAGAATGACATGAGGCTTACAAGACTTTTGGATCATTTTAAATAAATTGGCATGCCCAGTGAAATGTAAAGGTAGTTTCTCCCAAGATTTTAATTTAGCATCCACACGAGCTTCAAATTAAGCTAGACAAACTTCAGAGAAGAGCGTGAGACCACAATCAAAAGGAACTTAGAGGTACTAACCCAGAGAAAAGGGGTTGAAAGGTCTTACTAGGTGTGTGTGTGGGGGGGGGGGGGGAGGATAGCCTACCAGCATAACATATGATTTAGTTGTACCATAGTCAATGATAACCTGTAGTGCATTTGCCAACAAGTTACCAGGATCTTCCAAGTTTAGCAGCATATCATCAGCATAGAGACTAATTTTGGCCTCTATAGTACCCTTAGCCCACCCACGAATATCTTTAGCTGGAGAGGTCAAATAGCAAGAGGGACAGGGGACACCCATGTTGAGTTCCCTGATATCACTGAAATGATTGTGAGAGCCACCCATTAACTTTGCCTCTACCCATAGGATAAGTATGCAGTAAACATACTCAGTTTATAATGGAGGCTTCAAATCCAAATCTGTGCAAGACTGCAAAAAGGAAATCCCACCCAACAATATCAAACGCCTTTTTGGTGTTGAGTGAAATCATTACTCCCGTATCAATATTATCATGTTTGGTTTGAAAGTTAATAAAAAGATAGGGGATTGAGTGTCGTTGAGTGGTCAGCCACAAATCCAGATTGATCTATATTGTTACATTCATAGGGGTTGAATCATGAAGCTGGGCTGCTATAGCAGCGCGAGATACAGGACAGCAGCACAAGCTGAATACAGGGCTGCATCTTACGCGTGGTCGTGCTGCTTAGTAGGCCTTCCTTAGTTACACGCCCTGCTTACACGGTAACGCGCGCTCCTGGGTGCTGTAAAGTATCGTGGAATAGGGTTCTGCTAAATAGGGTTCAAGAAAATCTATAACAAACAGCTGGGATCCCATTCCTCCACTCTTTCCCATAATAATTCAGACAATGAAAACTTTGTGTTTCAAGTTTTCCAAAAAGTCATCAACAAACTTTTCTGCTTCTCAAAGGATATTGATGTGCGTATTCCCATGGCTATTTCTGTCTTTGTGCTTTCATTAGTGCACCTGAAACTTGTGGTCACAGAGTAAGTGGATGATTCTAACCATACAGCAGAATTCCTGGCAATGCCATCCCAGTGACAAACAATGTGGTCATAATAAAAAAAGCTCTTTAATAAATAAGCATGTTTCTGCCAGATCAGATTTGTGGCCAAGAAAAGGATAGCATCATCTTGTATAAGCCCTGATGTACAGTATCTACAAGTAGGGGGAAAAAGTATATGTATTTATCTGTATGTGTTGTGTAAGTATACAAGTATTAAAGACCATTTTCATTTAAAGGGGCACTAAGGCGAAACATTGTAAAGGTTAATATATGTGCAAACATAAACAAATAAGAAGTACATTTTTTCAAGAGTAAAATGAGCCATTAATTACTTTTCTCTTATGTTGCTGACACTTATAGTAGAAATCTGACAGAAGCGACAGGTTTTGGACTAGTCCATCTCTTCATAGGGGGATTTTCAGGGATTTATTTATTTTCAAAAGCACTTAGTGAGTGGCAGTTGCTCTGTCCAACTGCCAAAAAACTGTGTAGCAGGCAAGGAAGCTGGGTAGCATCATTGTTTAAATCCTTTTTAGGGAATATCTTTATACAAGAATAAAAGCCTTGCTGAGAATCCCCTATGAAGAGATGGACTAGTCCAAAATCTGTCGCTTCTGTCAAAATTTACTACCTACAGCAAGTGACAGCAACATAGGAGAAAAGTAATTTATGGCTCATTTTACTCTGGAAAAGAACATACTTCTTATTTGTCTGTTTGCACATATTTTAAATTTTAAATTTTTTCGCCATAGTGCCAATTAGGGAAATAGTTTATTTATTTTATTTCAGATCCGATTATTTCTCCACATAATCACATAATTTGCTTAAAGGCAACCTTAAAGAGGAACTCCAGTGAAAATAATGTAATAAAAAAGTGCTTCATTTTTACAATAATTATATATAAATGATTTAGTCAGTGTTTGCCCGTTGTAAAATCTTTCCTCTCCCTGATTTACATTCTGACATCTATCACATAGTGACATTTTTACTGCTGGTAGGTGATGTCAGTGGTAGGAGAGGCAGTTGCTTGCTTCTTTTGGCAGTTGTAAACAGCTGTTATTTCCCACAATGCAACAAGGCTCCCACAGAGTGATGTCAGAACCATGGTCCTGACATCACACTGTGGGAGGAGTTTCACCACAGTATCAGCCATACAGAGACCCCTGATGATCCGTTTGTGAAAAGGAATAGATTTCTCTCTCTCTTGGTTACGGTTTCTCTGTAAAGAGACACTGTAAAAACAAAAACGTCCCCTGGGGGGTACTCACCTCGGGTGGGGGAAGCCTCCGGATCCTAATGAGGCTCCTCTGTCCCACGGGGGTCCCGCTGCAGGCCTCCGAACAGCGGCCCGACAGACTGTTCAATATTTACCTCTCCAGGCTCCAGCGGGGGCGCTGTTGCGGCTCTTCTGATGGAGATAGGCCGATCTCCGTCGGGTACACTCTACTGCGCAGGCACAGGAGACTTGCGCCTGTGCAGTAGAGCGGCCCGACGGAGATCAGCCATTTCCGCCTATCTCCGTGGGAAGGAGCAGATACTGCGCCTGCGCTGGAGCCAAAAGGTAAATATTTACATCGCCGCCGCTCCGGGAGGATTTTCGCCTCCACCGTGGGACCGAGGAGGACAGGGAAAGTCTCAATACGATCCGGAGGCTTCCCCCACCCGAGGTGAGTACCCCCCAGGGGCCGTTTTTTTGTTACAGATTTTCTTTAAGTGTAACTAAAGTGACCAGTTTAACTTACCTGGGTCTTTTTCCAGCCCCCTGAAGTCTGAACCATTCAGCAGCTGTGCTCCTCCAATAGCTGGCTGACTGAGCCAGTCGCAGGCTGCTGTTCAATTGTGGCACCGGTCCCTTACCGCCTTGATCACACTCCACCACCCAGGAGCATTTGACACATGTGCAGGTGCAAATTTTACAGCAAGTGCAGAATGCTCCTGTCAATGGGAGCGCGATCTTGGAGGCGTGCTGTCCGAGTCCACGACGTGCAGCTTTCGGAGGGACAGCTGCTGAATGGATCGGACCGGAACAACAGCGAGGGACCAAAAAGAACTACAGGGTGCTAGAAGAAGCCCTAGGTAAGTTAAACTGGGAACCTTAGGTACACTTAAGGTTCCCTTTAAACAACGGTGATTAATGTATGTGAAGAAATAACAAACAGATACAGTATATACATTTACTTTTTTCTTAATCCTACTTATAGATACTTCAGTACTATGACTTATACAAGATGATGCAATCATATTCATGTCCACAAAACTGGGCACCTTAGTTAAAGGTTTACTTTAAGCATTTATCGTATCTTTTTACAAAGTTTTCAATCCCGTTGCAGTAGCATCACACTCCTCACCTACGGGTTGGAGAGATCAGAGATGGGGGGAAGCTTCATATTAATATTGCTGAACAAACAGTGCAAAGCACATTCGCAATGTGATTTTTTGGGGGTGATTTTGCAATGTGATGTTTCTGTGATTGTATTAAGCCATTTTCTCTGGCTGCTAGAAACACTGAAGAAATGCAGCATGCAGAATTTTTGCGGTTTTCATGTGATCAGAAACGGATCACAAAATGCAGCAAATCGTGTTATCATGAATTAAACAGCCCTTACTAGCACTTTGAAGTCACATTGCAAACAGCGCAGGGAGAGAAGAGATTAACCTGACAGCTGCAGTTTAAAGAGGAACTGTAACCAAGCACTGAACGTCACCCCAATCAGTAGCCGATACCCCTTTTCCCATGAGAAATCTTTACATTTTCTCAAACAGATCATCAGGATGGTCCATAATGCTAATGCTGTGGTGCAACCCCTCAAACAGTGTGATGTCAGGACCTAGGTCCTGACAGTTTCCTGTCTGTGAGCCTTGTTGCAATGTGGGAAATAACAACTGTTTCCAACTGCCAAGCAACCGGTATCTTCCTCTGTACAAATGTACTGTATATCTATAAAAAAAAAAACAAGCTTTCAGCCTATCTCATTGTTAGGGGGTGTAGGTATAGAAAATGGCAGTTGGTGCTGTCTGTTTTTATCATGTCTGACAATAGTAAAGATGATTACATGCAGGCTAATTGTGGATCAAACAACATGAACAAATTACATGGCAAATATGAATCATTTCTTGATTTCTCTTCTATTTTCTAACGTTTCACATTGCTATGTATTGATTTATTTTTCCCCTTTTCCCTAACGTTCCTGTGAAGAAACGCGGAAGAGCCGCCGCTATAAGTCAGTGGGAGGCGGCTCTTTCCGCACATGGCGGAACGCGGAAAAACTGCCGCGTCTGACGCGGCGGTTAGCGCGCATGGGTCTGTTGCAAACAGTCTGACCCAGCGCGGGGAGGCCACCGCCGGTGCTGATGGCGGT